>NC_056746.1:1356926735-1357066735 GCF_019279795.1 Protopterus annectens | reverse complement strand
GGCAGATAGGTTCAGTGCTAACTTTACCCCCCTCTCACCCCCTAAAGGGCCCATCTCTATACCAGAAGAATGCAAAGTTCCTGTAATCACGGCTGCACAAGTAAAAACCACACTCTCCAAAGCCAAGAATACAGCATCCATTGTACCTGACAACATCCCAGGCTGCATTCCACATGAACTACAGAATGAACCGGCACCCCTCCTAAGTACCATGTTCAATCATAGCCTCACCTCAGGCTTTGTACCTACTGAATGGTGCACAGTGACTGTTATCCCACTCCACAAAGGGGAGCCACCACAGACCCCGGGAACTATTGCCCCATTAGCCTGACGAGCCTGGTCTGCAAGGCCATGGAACATATCATCATGGAACTTATAAACAAAGACATTGGTAATCTCCAAACTCTGGACCCCACCCAGTTCGGGTTTGTAAAAGGGTTTGTCATGTCTCCTAAACCTGATAGACTTCTTTGAAGCAGTCACCAAAGCTGTAGACGAGGGTGGTTCACACAGCCTATCTAGATCTCGCCAAGGCTTTTGACCCCATCCCCCCACTCTGGAATTAAAGATAAACTCACTAAACTAGGTATAAATCCTTATGTCACAAGATGGGTTGCCAACTGGCTCACTGACAGAACCCACACTGTGAAAGTAGCAGACTCCAAATCCGACTTTAGACCAGTGACAAGTGGAGTACCACAGGGTTCAGTCCTGGGTCCTCTCCTGTTTGGTATCTACTTCTCTGAAGTACAGGCTAACACAGAAGGTCTTTATTAACGGTTCGCAGATGACTGCAAACTAGGAGCCATAATCGAAACTCGTAGCAATGTGGACATCCTACAAAATGGCCTCACTGAGACAGAAGCCTGGTGTCAAAGCCATGGCCTCAAGTCATCCCCTTTGGTAAAAACTCTGTACCCATGAACTACCACATAGACAGTAGTCTACTTAACACTGAAAGTATGATAAGAGACCTTGGGACCCAGGTGGACAGTAGTCTCTCCTTTGATAATCACATCGCCACAGTAGTCAGGAAATCCTTAGACATGGCACACCTCATCACAAAAGGTTTCTCTTCCAGGGAAAAAAAGGTCATTGTTCCCCTCTACTCATCACTCATTAGACCCATTATAGAGTACAATGTCCCTTTTGGTATATACCTCACAAGACATCTACAACAACTGGAAGGGCTGCAGAAATACATAACTAAGAGGATTACTGGCTTCAAACAGATGCCCTATACAGTCTCAAAAAACTCCAGCTTTACTCCATTGCATATCGCCTACTCAGAGGCGATCTCTGCCTAACATGCAAAGCTATGTCAAACCCAGAGCTGTTGGACCTGCTCCACTTAAAGAAATCCCAATCCCTCCGAGCTACATGCTCTAGGGACCTAAACCTTGTCACTATAACAAACAGAACATGCTGGAGGGAAAGATTCCTGTCCCAGAGACGTCCCATACTCTGGAACAAACTACCTATCTATATCAAACAAAGCTCCTCATTAGCACTCTTCAAGAGAAATCTTGATGATTGTATGGGAAATAGGAAATTCACCCTGGGGAATCACTTATGTGGCTCTGCTCGACAGGGGCACAGGAAAATAATTTTCTTGGGTGGCGAAAGCCAGGGTACCTTTTTGGCTAGGCTTATATAGCCCTAGGGCCAATAGCTTAGTACCTACCTATGAACCTATGTGAAGCTTTAGACAAGAGATAAATGGCACCTGCGAAGAGGACATGGTGCCAGTGCACTAACCAGACAATTAACCCATTGAAACAACTTTGAACTATTCACCACTTACTTCTTTTCTTTCTTTTAACCAGTTGCTACACAGTAGGCCCTAGTCACCCCCTCCCATATCTGTTTTACAGGTAGAGCATTGACATGGAAGCTTCCATTGCAGGGCATCAGAAACAGAAGGGATTCAGGTGCCAGCTTTTTGATATAAGAATTTACAATGCTTTTCCATTTTTTAACTATGGAGGTATAATGACTGCAAAAAAGGGTAGATGGAAGGTCATCATTTATGAGTGAGCCTAAAATAACAAGAAGAAAAAGGTCTGAGAGGGATAAAACAAACAGAGACAAATGCTAGACATGAGTTACATTTAAAAAATTAACCTTTCACATAAAGAAAAAATGTGGAACTACAGAACATGCTAACATTATATAAATTCTAGCAAATTGCTCTTTGTTTATCTTTGACAATATAGAGCTCATGCTGTAGCATTTATTGTTTCATACATATGTACACACATACATATACATGCTTATGCACATAAACACACACACACACACACACACACACACACACACACACACACACACACACACACACACACATGCTACACTACATGCATGTTTTTGTCAGACAGAATCATCATGAAGCAAAGTACACATTGCCAAAACTGACATACTGAATGATATAAACACTACAGAACATAGGCATACATACATGCATACATACATGCAGGTAGACAAACAGACACACACACACACACATCCATGCATGTATGCGTATATATATATATATATATATATATATATATATATATATATATATATATATATATACACACACACACACACACACACACACACACAAAAAAAAAAAAAAAAAAAAAGGACGTCATGTGTCGACAGACCCATTCTTAACTATTGCACTGGCTATTCAGTAAAAAAAAAGTACAGTTTTGTACCTACCATAAATGTAGATGTTCGGACATCCACATTGCTGCAGTCATAACCTGTGGGTAGTCCGCTGTCCTCGGTCGGCCCGAATACCAAAGTGTCAGGCTGGCGTCGGTCATGGTCGCTCAGATCTGACGTCAGTACGCCGTGGTACTAAAGCGCATGACTGACGCCATATCCTCAGTCTTTCTTGCCCCAGATGTCAGAAGGCCTTAAAAAGAAAGGCCATAGCCAAAAATAGAAAAATACCCAATCACCAAAATAGCAACAATAGATACACCACAAACCACACAGCCACCCCAAACTACAGAGGGGAAGGAGGGAGGGTGGACTGCAGCAATGTGGATCTTCGAACATCTACATTTATGGTAGGTACAAAACTGTACTATGTTCTTCATCTCACATTGCTGCAGTAATAACCTGTGGGTAGAATCCCAAAGCAAAGGTAAAGGGAGGTTGGTAAAATCAGATAGCATTAGGAGCTGCTAACATGCCCTGTAAAACTGCAGTGGCAAACCCAGCCCTAGATTTGAAATAAAGAGGGAGATGGTAATGTTTAGAAAAAGTGTGCACTGAACTCCAGGTAGCTGCCTCCGAAATATCCTTAGTAGCTACTCCCCTTAAAAAAACAGTAGAAGTGACAGTAGCCCTAGTGGAATGAGGTCTGATTCCAGCCGGAACCTCCTTACCATGATAAGAATAACAAAAAGCAATACAAAGGCCAATCCACTTAGAAATAGTTTGTTTAGAAACAGGTTTTCCTTGAGAACCCAAGGCAAAAGAAATGAATAACTGTTGGGACTGTCTGAACCCTTTAGTTCTGCTCAAATAATAACGTAACTGCCTGTGAATATCCAAAGAATGCAAAATTTTTTCCCCCTTATTTTGGGGATCAGCATAAAATGTAGGCAAATGAATTGATTGGTTCAAGGCCACATTTGAAACCACTTTAGGCATAAAAGTAGGATTAGTACGTAGGGAGACCCTATCCTTATGAAATATCAGGAAGGGTTCAACTGCCATTAGAGCCTGTAATTCAGATACCCTTCTAGCAGACGTAATGGCCAACAAAAAAGAAGTCTTCCAAGACAAAAACTTCAACTCTGAAGTAGCTGCAGGTTCAAAAGGAGGTAAAGTGAGCTTTTCCAACACAAAATTGAGATCCCAGGAAGGAGTAGGAGCTCTACGTGGGGGTCTTATGTTCTTTGCCCCTCTAAGAAATTGCTTGAACAAAGGATGAGAGAATAATGGTGGGTCACAGTCATAGTGAGCAGAAATGGCTGCAGCATGAACTTTTACAGAGGAGAAAGACAAACCCTTGTCTAATAATTCTGTAAGATACTGAAGTGAAACACTCAAATTAGGCACTGAAACATCAAAGCTCTTTGTGTTGCTCCAAAGAAAAAATCTCCTCCATTTATCAGCATAAACTTTCCTTGTACTAGGCCGCCTGGCCTCCAAAATGACATTCAAAACTTGTTGAGGAAGCTGCGACCCCCCAGGGTCTAAAACAGAATACGCCAGGGTGTCAGATGCAGGGACTGAATCCTGACATTGCGGAAATGATTGCTTGCCTGGGACAAAAGGTGTGGAATTAATGGCAAAGGCCAAGGAGGCTCCCGTACTAAACTCCTCAGCAGAGGGTACCAGTGCTGCCGTGGCCAATCTGGAGCTATCAGAATCATGCAAGGCTTGTCCTGCCTGACCTTCAGGAGCACCTTGGGAAGGAGAGGCAGAGGAGGAAAGGCATAAACGTGAAGGTTGTTCCAACTGAATGATAGAGCATCCACTTTCCAAGCTTTTGGGTGAAATAGCTTTGTGCAAAACTTTGGCAGTTGGTAATTCAGTGGAGAAGCGAACAGATCTATGTCTGGAGTCCCCCAAGCCACCGTCAACTGTTGAAAAACATGAGGATCCAATTTCCACTCGTGGGGATCCACCATCTGTCTGCTCAAAACATCTGCTAAGGAGTTCTGTGCTCCTGGCAGAAACCTTGCCTGAAGAGTGAGGTGCAAACTGAGAGCAGTCTCCCACAAAATCATAGCTTGTCTGCAAAGAGGGTACGAATGGGTTCCCCCCTGCTTGTTGATGTACCACATGACTGTTGTGTTGTCTGTCTGAATCAACACTTGTCCTGGGTGAAGTAGATCCTTGAAAGCCATCAATGCAAATTGGACTGCTAACATCTCCTTCATGTTGATATGCAAATATTGTAGTCTGGCAGGCCACGTGTCTTGAACCCATTTTCCATTGAAGTGTGCTCCCCAAGCCATGTCTGAGGCATCTGTCGTTAAGATCTGACTCGCCTCTGGTCGGGTCACAGAGAGTCCCTTGTTTAGATGACATTCCTGAGCCCACCACAAAAATTCCCTTTGGATGCAAGGTATTATCTGAATGACAGTGTCCAAATCGTGGCAGTGTTGAGTCCATACACTTTTGAGATACCATTGTAGCTTCCTCATATGCAGTTTGGCATTGGGAAGCACCAGAATACAAGATGCCATGAACCCCAAGGCTTGAAGGACTGTCCTTGCAGTTAGCCTGGACCGTAGAGACAATTGTTGGAAGTAAAGGGTAAGATTTCTTTGTTTGTCCGGGGTCAAAAATGCCATCTGAGAGGCTGTATTCAGTCTCACACCCAGAAAGCACATGTCCTGAGAGGGTACTAGACTGGACTTTGTTTCATTCACAGAATACCCTAGGCACCTTAACACTGCCATAACATACTGTAGATGGTGAAGTAACTTGACTTTGTCTTGAGCCAGAATCAGGCAATCGTCCAAATAAGGATAAATTTGTATTCCCCTTAACCTTAAGAAGGCTATCACCGGTGCCAGGACCTTTGTGAACACCCTGGGTGCAGTAGATAAGCCAAAGGGCAATGCAGAGAACTGATAATGTAAAGTCCCAGCCCGAAAACGCGGGAACCTCCTGCAGCTGGGCCTGATAGGAATGTGAAGATAAGCCTCTTTGAGATCCAGAGTTACCATCCAGTGATCTTTGCCTAATAGAGGCAGAAGTTGTTGCAAAGTTAGCATCTTGAATTTTGGAATGTCCAGGTATGTGTTGAGAATAGACAAATCCAGAATTGGCCTCCAAGTGTTTCCTTTCTTTGGTACAAGAAACAGGCGAGAATAAAATCCTAGACCTACTTCTGACGGAGGGACCTCCTGGATAGCCCCCATTTTTAGAAGTAAAGAAATCTGTTTGTGAGCCTCCACCTTTTGCTGAGAAGGAACGTCTGGCATGCCTTTGAAAGGAGGCAAGGTGTGAAAATAAAACTTGTAGCCTCGATCTATAATGTCCAACACCCATTTGTCCTGAGTGACTAAAAGCCAATTTTGCCTGAAAAGTGCCAACTTTCCTCCCAGAGGAGCTGCCAGACAGGAGGGATCTGGCAGCTGAAAATACAGGTCATTGGGTCTGTTTACGAAAAGGCTGGCCCCTGCCCTCACCTGAAGATTGCGCAGGGGAACTCCACGTCCTAGGCCTGAAAGAACCTTGAGCATGAGCTCTGCCCCTACCACGTCTAGATCTGCCCCTAGACTGTAAATCAGAAGAAGGATAAGCCCACCCCTTAGTAGGCCAATTTCTGCTAAACTTGGGGGGCTGCACCTGTAAAAAATCCTTAACTGTTTGCATAGACTTAGCTTTGTCTTCCATTTTCTTCAAAACTGACTCCACAGGAGAACCAAACAGAACTTCAGACTGAAGGGGAGCATCCAAAATTCGAGCTTTAACATGCTCTGACAAGTTCTGATCCTTAAGCCAGGCATGCCTACGAATAACTGATCCAGTGGCAGCCACCCTGGAAGAGGCCTGAAGAGCATCAAAACCACACTGCAAAGAATGCTTACCCACCTGATCAGAGGCATGAACTAAATCCTGCAATTCCTTACACTCAATGCCCTCTGCCAAAGCATCTACCTTAGATTTCAACTGGCTTAGGAGAAAATTCTGGTACTTCAGCATATGAAACTGGCAATTCAAAGCCCTCATTGCTAGAGTGGAAGAGGTATACACTTTTTTACCCCACCTATCCAAAGCTCTAGAATCTTTATCCATAGGAACTGGATTCTTAACAACAGAAGCCCTGACACCCTTAGGTCCCTGGCTAATAGTTTCCGGGTCAGCTCTCGGGCTCTTATACAAATATTTATGAGCCTCAGGTACTCTGTAATACCTGTCTGGCTTGACCGGGGCAGGAGGCAAAGAATCATCAAGAAAACATCCTGAACAACATCCAAAACAGGGGGTATAGCCAAGGGCCTATGCTGTGGTAAAAACAAAAATTCCCTAAGTCTCTTTCTAGAATCCGAGAAATCCTGACCTTCCCACTTAAAATGCTCTCTCATGGAATGCAGGGTTTCAGAAAAAGAAAAATCCTCTGGGGGGGAAGCAGAAGGACTAGAATCCTCTGCATCTGAATCAGAATAAGGAGGAAAATCCTGAATGTCTTCAGCCGAAGACTCCGAGTAATTTGAGGAATGCTCCAATCCTTCCACCTCTGGCTCCACCCTAGGCCTCTTATCTGGAGGGGGCAAAGAACCCCTGATTAAAGTAATTAAATCTTCTGCCATTTTCAGCATATGCTTTTTAGGTACAGAACCTGCAGAACTAGGGCTGATGCCAGAGGAAGACAAACCAGGCCTGACCTTGGAAGGTACCTTAGAGACAGAAGTAGAAGGCCTAACCACCTTATGCAAAGAAGGGACTACAGAGACCTGAGAGGCCCCCTCAGCCTGACCCGACTCCTGAGAGGCCACATCCTGCAAAACTAAAGGCTCCCCCTGAGACTCAGCTGAAACCTCGGCTGGATCCACAGATTCCACCGTAGTTTCTAAAGAACCGGCGTCCGTAACGGACGACTCATCTTGCTTGGACTTTAACGATTTTCCCTTACGCTTCTTAGCGGTAGCGGGCGTCGGAGGATCCGACGGCATATTGTAATTACACCGCTTCAAGACAAGCCTAGCACAATCTAACCTGCTTAATGGTGCGCTTATTAAATCTAGCACAAAAGCGACACCCGACTACGTCGTGCTCAGGCCCCAAGCAAGGAATACAAAGAGAGTGGTAATCCCTATGAGGTATCTGTTTCCCACAAGAAATACAATTATTCACTTTTTCTGACATCCGGATTTAACTGAGGCAAGAAAAGACAAAAATATTCCCCAACGGGGTACTTAGCCCAACTTGGTCTTCGGTCTGAAACTCAGAATACGAAAATTTCAGGACGCCGAACGGCACTTGCAAACGCTGCTTCTGCTTCGGACCATGCGGCAAGAAAGACTGAGGATATGGCGTCGGTCATGCGCTTTAGTACCACGGCATACTGACGTCAGATCTGAGTGACCATGACCGACGCCAGCCTAACACTTTGGTATTCGGGCCGACCGAGGACAGCGGACTACCCACAGGTTATGACTGCAGCAATGTGAGATAAAGAACATCTCTCTTTTAGACCTGTCAGGCATATTTTTAACATTGCAAATTCATGTTGCCTCTGGCACATGGTCACACTAGCTTCCAGATTTTCTACAATGTTTTCTTCATCAGTAATACATCTCATTCTCCACAACTGAGGTCAAATGGACAAGGTGCTTCTCTTCAGTCTCTTGTGAAGAGAAACAGCAGCCATATTCCTGAAGTCTTAACAAATGTATTATTTTGCCATGATTTATTAAAATTGTTAGTTAGTGGTACTTCTTCATTGCACTAACCATGCTTCTCCATCTAAGGGCCCAAACTCAGGGACCTACTAATATTAAAGACCTCACATTGTACCCATCATTTCGTGATCAGCTTAAAGATCATCTCAAATCCACATCAGTTTGTAAATACTTTCTCTCTGGACACATCAACTAATCCCCCACTGCCACATCACCTAACCTCTCCCCCATTGACACATCACCTAATCCCCCCTGATATTTCACCTAGCCCCCACTGACCCATCACCTAATCCCCCCACTGACACATCACCTAATCCCCCTACAAAGATAACATCACCTAATCCCCCACTGACACATCACCTAATCCCACAACAATGACACATCACCTACCCCCCACTGACAAATCGCCTAATCCCCACTGACACATCAACTAACCCCCACTGACAGATCACCTAACCCACACTGACACATCACCTAATCCCCACTGACACATCACCTACCCCCACTGACACATCACCTAATCCCCCCACTGACACATCACCTAACCCCCACTGACACATCACCTAATCCCCCCACTGACACAGCACCAACCCCCCACTGACACATTACCTACCCCCACTGACACATCACCTAATCCCCACTGACACATCACCTACCCCCACTGACACATCACCTAATTCCCCGCTGATGCATCACCTACCCCCCACTGACACATCACCTAATCCCTCCACTGACACATGACCTAACCCCCACTGACACATCACCTAATCTCCCACTGACACATCACCTAATCTCCTACAATGATCCATCCATCCCCCACTGACAAATCACCTAATCCCCCCACAATGACACATCAGCTACCCCCCCCCAACTGACACATCACCTTATCCTTCACTCTCCCCTTCACCAGTCAGGTACCTTTGTTTTCCTCATATTATTTCCCTGCACTAATATGTGTCATCTGTCCCAATTGTATGCAGTTAACTTCTGTGACATCTGTTCCACATTGTATGCAGTTAACTTCTGTGACATGTATTCCACATCTTATGCAGTTAACTTCTGTGGCATGGGTTCCACATTGTATGCAGTAAACTTCTGTGACATGTGTTCCACATTGTATGCAGTAAACTTCTGTGACGTGTTCCACATTATATGTAGTTAGTTTCTGTGACATCTGTTCCACATTGTATACAGTTAACTTCTGTGACATGTGTTCCACATTATATGTAGTTAACTTCTGTGACGTGTTCCACATTGTATGCAGTTAACTTCTGTAACATGCATTCCACTTTGTATGCAGTTAACTTCTGTGACATGTGTTCCACATTATATGTAGTTAACTCCTGTGACATCTGTTCCACATTGTATGCAGTTAACGTCTGTGACGTGTTCCACATTATATGTAGTTAACTTTTGTGACGTGTCCACATTGTATGCAGTTAACTTCTGTGACGTGTTCCACATTATATGTAGTTAACTTCTGTGACGTGTTCCACATTGTATGCAGTTAACTTCTGTAACATGCATTCCACTTTGTATGCAGTTAACTTCTGTGACATGTGTTCCACATTATATGTAGTTAACTCCTGTGACATCTGTTCCACATTGTATGCAGTTAACGTCTGTGACGTATTCCACATTATATGTAGTTAACTTTTGTGATGTGTTCCACATTGTATGCAGTTAATTTCTGTGATGTGTTCCACATTATATGCAGTTAACTTCTGTGACATGTGTTCCACATTGTATGCAGATAACTTCTGTGACATGTGTTCTGCATTGTTTGCAGTTAACCTCTGTGACATGTGTTTCATATTGTATGCAGTTAACTTCTGTGACATGTGTTCCACATTGTATGCAGTTAACTTCTGTGACGTGTTCCACATTATATGTAGTTAATTTCTGTGACATCTGTTCCAAATTGTATGTAGTTAATTTCTGTGATATCTGTTCCACACTGTATATAGTTAATTTCTGTGACATCTATTCCACATTTTATGTAGTTAATTTCTGTGACATCTGTTCCACATTGTATATAGCTAATTTCTATGTTCCCCAGGGTTACCAGACATCCCTATTTGAGCAGGACTGTCCCAAGATCAGCAGCCCAATCCCGAGTCTTGCACTGCCGGTTAAAATCCAGGTGAAACAGACTTTGCTTTGTGATTTTTGATTGGTTCATATACCAGCATATGGGCCAATCATAAATCTCAAAGTGGAGCCACTTCTGTTCAATGTGTAAGTGTTATGTCCCTACCTGACCCTTTAGAAAACTGGCAACCCTAGTGTGCCCTTATCTACGTTTTGCTATATTTTACATTTTGTGTTCTATCCCTTCCCTATAACTCCTACTACCCTTGTGCTGTTTACTTTACTATTATTACTGATACTGAATCATTGCTAGCTGCACACATTTTGTTTGTATTCATAATTCCTGTTTTTAACTTGCTTGTCTGCTGTCATCTATACTTGTCCAGACTGAAACTTAAATAGAAAAACAGACACTTTCTGCCTTCACTTCACTTTACATCAGAAAATACAGATAGCAAGCTTCAATAAGGCAAACCAGGATAAGTTTTCCACATCAGTTTATTTGGTACCTCGGCTTTTCGCCTTATCTGTATTTTTTAAACTTATATAGGTCCATTTAGAACAGTGCTCTACGGCGGTTACCAAACTGAGTAAATAAAAACTAAACAAATAAATACTGGTTCTCTCCTCACTTTTCTAATTATCCTTGTAAAACTTTTCAATATCACTGTTCACATCAAGTGGCAATACCGTCTTTTTCTTCAGTGGTCTTACTTTGTATATGCATATTAGAATCTGTACGCCTTCTGTTTGTCTTTCTGTTACTCTCTCACTTTCTTCTAGGACACATGACAATGACATGACCGCCCTTAGGTTCCTGTTCATGTCTCGTCTTACTACAACTTCCCCGTCAGCTCTTTGCTAATCTATTTGCTTTTCTTTTCAGAGTACTTTACTTTATTTTAGATAATAAACTGATAAGATATGCTCTCTCTTTATAACAAGAAACTGTCATTTCTCTAACTTTTCATACGAAATACTTTATTTTTCTTATTTTATCTGCTGAGATGTCATGTGTCTTTTGCTGCCTTTGGGTACATGCATCAGCTTCACAACAAAACACTGAAAAAATGAGCACAAGATGGAAGTTCAACTGCATCTCATATAAAAGCAATTTGAGTGTCGGTGACATGCACCCCAAGACTGACAATCTGGCATGTTCAAAACACGGGTCCCAGACTGAGTTTAGATGTTGGTCAGTTAGATGTGTTACAGTTTGTGTACGTTAATAGCAAAAGGTGTACCTAATATGGATGTAAAACAAGATGGTTCACCCACGGAAAGTAACCCACGCAAATTAAAAGTGTAACAGGACACAATTAAAATGGCAGATTAGGCACACTGTTCTGGTGATATATATATGTCTGCCAACATTGTAAGTAAGACCTCAATCTGTGAAGATATCTACATGAGCAGCTTTGCAGTAAAATGTTGAGATAATTGAAATATAAGGGAACTAATTTACCAGAAAAAATGCCACCCTATGTTGCCCAAATAGCTAACATACTAACAAGCAATGACTGATGATTAGTTTCCTAATCTTGGATTATAGAAGGCCTGTATATAAACAAAAATTGCCTAAAATTCCTTAAGCAGTAAGCTAAGTAGATACACCATGTAGTAAAGTTGAATGTTTACTGGGAACATTTAAATAAATGTATCAGAGCAATAAAGGTATTAAAACAGCTGGGGATGTTGCTGTCTGTTTATACCTATATGCATTGAAAATTGTAAAAAAAGACATACCTTAAAAAAAGGCCTAATGTGGTTACATACTTGCACTTATAAAATAACTACAACTAAGGTAAGGCATTGAAATGCACTGATTACTTTAATTTGAAATTTTTTTGTCACCATCTGGCCAGTCACAGAAGGCTCCAAATGCTACCAAAGAAAATGTAGTTATCAACCTACAGACATGTTTAATGCCTTTCATCTAACAAATTTTCCACTAGCCTGTTAGAAATGCAAATCACACATTAAAGTCACTTAAACGTATTACTTTGGCCAAGTCTTTGTTATGTCTGCAAATTCATACCTAACTTTTAGGAAATCACATAAGAAGCACTGCTGGAATTGATTTGTAAGTTATTATGAACATTTTCTGTCAAAGGTTAACAACATTATTGACTTCCTTAGTGACAGGAGGAAAATAAGCTTTTGCCAGAAGGTTACCTAGTTACATAGTGTAACGTACTGGAGGGGGTTGGTCAGGGCTCTTTTTTCTTCCCTTAAACTGTACACTGGGATGGGAAGTGAACTTGAGCATAACAAGATTTGTTTATGGACATGTCATATCAACAATGGCAATCTTCTAGAGAACAGGCTCTGGGACTTCCTAGTCAGAGGATTGTTTCAAGGTTGGAAAAAGCAAAAGTGCTTTCTTGCAAGTAAATAAAACGAAAAATAGAGATAAGTATAGATATAGATATCTAGGGGGAATAAATAAAAATTAAATAGATGGAAAATAGGTATAAATTTGAAGAACATGCAAACATACAGATTTATACATAGTCAAATGTTGAATTACAGAATCAAAAACAAAAGTTTATAAACAATGGGTTTAGTTTAGTTGTAATGTACTTTAGTGTGATAAAAGGAATCTTATCAAGAAAGTAGCTCAAATCAAATACAGTACAGTTCTTATACAAATAAATTTTGTATGTCATGGGATATCATCTTGAATAAACAGGCAAAAATCGGTCTTGAAACTAGACTAGCAACATCCGTCTTGAATTTGAATGCATGGAACAATGCTACTAACAGTGATGTCAGCTGGGTGGACACCATCGGAACAGCAGGGGTGGTGTACTGCCCAGGGGTACAGTGCGGTCAATAATAACCTGAAAGGTGTCTCAGCTGGATATAAGTTGATCAATCAACAGCACTTTTATCAAGTGCTGAAGGATTGAAAGAAGAGGAGCAAAATGACTTTTGCAAAACCTCAGAGGTAACTTTTTTAGCAGGGGTCAACCGCTTGCACCCCTCGTCCCCCACACCACCAAACTTAAATATATCTACTCTGAAGTCACATGACAGTAGACAAAACAAAAACTTCACTGCTGGAGAAAATTGTTTTGCTGCTTTTTGTTCAATCGTTTAGCACTCATTAGGGGTGGCCGCGGTGGTGCAGTGGTTAGCGTTGCCGCCTCACAGCAAGAGCTTCTCCGGTTCGATTCTCGGCTGGGGTGCCTTCTGTGCAGAGTCTGCATGCCCTTCCTGTGGTCGCATGAGTTTCCTCCGGGTGCTCCAGTTTCCTCCCACATCCCAAAGACATGCTGTAGGTGGTTTGGACACTCTAAATTGGCCCTAGGTGTGAGTGCATGCATGTGTGTGCCTTCTGTGGAAGGTTGGACGCTGGGCTGGCAACTTGACACCGTAAAACTCCACTGCCAATCATGAGCGGACAGGTGATCTGCTGTGGCGACCCCTAACCAGGAAAAGCCAAAAGAAGAAGAAGTTTAGCACTCACTAAAAGTTCTGCCAATCAAATGACAAACACCCCCCTCGGAGATTAAATATCCTACTTCATTGGTAACACCTGAATGATAAAAAGTCTAAAAGCTGGTCTGGTACAACTATGTTAGTTAATTTTAGGATAATACTGTTAGAGAAAATAAACCACCCACCTAGAGAAAGGATGAGCACTATTAGTAACCATTCAGTGGTACTTCAGTGAGTTTTTTTTGCACAGTAAGGATGCATTAGTTGGTACGTCGGTAAGTATTTTCGCACAGTAAGTATGCACGAGTACAGAACTTTATAACAGGTTTCCCATAAATATGCATCAGTATCTGGTCACTTTGTGAATTTGATTTTCAAATGTCTGAAATATTGTTTTGAGGTGTACGGAATACAGTCAATGGTGCATTCTTTCCCAAATGGCTTTTTTTACTCTACTGGGTAGAAATAAAGTACAGTTGTGTACACTTACCATAAATGTAGATGTTTGAGTGTATTCACGGTTGCAGTCATCACACTTTGGTTATCCTGCCAGGGGTAGCCATCAGTCGGCCTGAATACCAGAGGTTTAGTATTTCTGAGTCGGTTGCTGTCGCTCCAGGACTGACGTCAGGTCATCAATGGTATAAAAACAGGCAGCCGATGCCACTACATCAGTTTTTCTTGCCCCAAATGTCAGGAGCTCCCAAATAGGGAGCTAGGTTATGGTGGAATAACACCACCAGTAGAAAGTAAATAACAATTAGCACTGTAAGGAGTGAGGAAGAGGGAGACAGAGAGAGAGAGAGAGAGAGAGAAGGGGGATGGAGAGTGGGAAACCAGGACTGCAACAGTGAATACACTCGAACATCTACATTTATGGTACGTGTACAAAAAGTACAGTTGTGTACACTTACCATAAATGTAGATGCTCAAGTGTATTCACTGTTGCAGTCATCACATTTGTGTTATCTGCTTGCAGTAGCCCTCAGTCGGCCTGATTAACAAAGTCTTGGGTCCTGCGTCAATTGCTGTCCCTTCTTTTGTGACATCAGGTCGTCAGGGATATAAAACATGCAGCCGACTCCATTACATCAGTTTTACTTGCCCCAGATGTCAGGTGCCCTCCCTAATGGGAAACAATTAAATCTATAAATATACATGGTTAAACCTCCAACAAAAAATCAAATACATCAAAAAGCTTTTGAAAATAGTAAATGAGAGTAGAGGTATAGCCAAAAGAAGTAAGGGGGCTGGAGGGAGGGTAACCAGGACTGCACCAGTGAATACACTCTGACATCTACATTTATGGTAAGTGTACACAACTGTACTATGTTCTTCATGTTTCACTGTTGCAGTCATCACATTTGGGTAGATTCCCAAAGCTAAGGATGGGAGGAGGAATTCAGATAGCATTAGGACTGGCTAAAAGGCCCTGCAAGTCTGCAGTGGCAAAGCCAGCTCTGGACTTAAGAGAAAATTGTCAGACGGTAATGCTTGGTGAAAGTATGTACAGAACTCCAGGTAGCAGCTTCTAGGATGTCCCTGGTAGGGACGTCTCTGAGAAAGGCTGTAAAGGTAGATGCAGCCCTGGTTGAGTGTGGTCTGATCCCCTGAGGGATAGGTTTTCCATGGTGCTTGCAACAGAAATGAATACAATGGCCTATCCATTTGGAAATGGTTTGCTTTGAAATAGCCTTCCCCTCTGCCCCTGCAGCAAATGCCACCAGCAGTTGTTCAGATTTCCTTTGAGGTTTAGTCCTGTCCAAGTAGAATCTAAGTTGTCTGTGCACATCTAAGGAGTGCAGTATCTGTTCCCCTTTGTTCTGTGGGTTAGGAAAGAAGGTTGGCAAATGAATGGACTGATTAAGAGCCACACTGGATACCACCTTGGGCATGAAGGAGGGATTGGTCCTGATGGACACCCTGTCCGCATGAAAGATGATGAAAGGCTCCACTGCCATAAGGGCCTGTAATTCAGATACCCTTCTTGCTGAAGTGACTGCTAAAAGAAAAGCTGTTTTCCAAGAAATGAATTTTAAATCTGCAGTAGCAGCTGGCTCGAAAGGAGGAAGAGTGAGTTTCTCCAATACAAGGTTAAGGTCCAAGCCTGGAGTTGGAGCTCTCCTGGGTGGTCGTAAATTTTTGGCCCCTCTGAGGAACTGCTTGAGCAGTGGATGAAAGAAGAGGGGAGGTTCTGTGTTATAATGAGCTGAAATGGCTGAGGCGTGAGTTTTGATGGAGGAGAAAGACAGGCCCTTATGAAGCATCTCAGTTAATTATTGTAAAATCTGAGGTAAACTGGGCACTGCTGTGCTCATCCCTTGAGATTGGTTCCAGGCACAGAATCTTTTCCATTTTTCAGCATAAGATTTTCTAGTACTAGGCCTCCTTGCCTCTAAAATGATATCCATCACTGGTTTACTGAGGGATGGTAAAGGAGAGATTAGGTAATTAGCCAGGCTGCTAGGTTCAGCGATTGAAGCAGAGGGTGTAGAATCTGGTTCTCCTGCTGAGACAATAGGGTAGGAATCTGAGGCAGGTGCCATGGGGCCAACAGTGACACACTGCACAAGAGGGGGTACACCAGTGTTGGCATGGCCAGTCTGGTGCAATCAAAATTGTCCCTGGTTTGTCTTGTTTGATCTTTAGTAGTACTTTGGAGAGCAGAGGCAGAGGAGGAAAGGCATAAACTGATAGGTTTTTCCAGCTGAAGGACAGAGCATCCACTTTCCAAGCTTGTTTATGGGGAGTCCTTGTGCAAAATTTTTCCAATTGATAGTTCTGGGGGGAGGCAAACAGGTCTATATCTGGGCACCCCCATTTGCTTGTCAACATGTTGAAAATCCTTGGTTCCAGTTTCCACTTGTGTGGGTCCATGAGGTTTCTGCTTAGTTCGTCTGCCAGTGTATTTAGCTTTCCTGTCAGGAATTGAGCTTGTAGATGCACTTGGTAGCTCAGGGCTGTGTTCCACAGTGCCATGGCTAGTCTGTAGAGGGGGTAAGAATGCATATCCCCTGCTTGTTTATGTACCACATAACAGTGGTGTTGTCCGTCTTTACCATTAATTGTCCTGGAAGAATGTGGTCCTTGAAGGCTGTCAGAGCACTCTGTACAGCTAACATTTCTTTTTGATTGATATGCAGGTGCATTTGACTTGGGTTTCATTTGCCCTGAATGCACTTCCCTGCCAGGTGAGCCCCCAATACATAGTCTGATGCATCTGTTGTTAGGGTTTGGGTGGCAGGGGGTAGTGTGAAAGGTAGTCCCTTGTTTTGGTGGCAGGCCTCTGCCCACCAAAGGAACTCTAGGCGTAGGCAAGGTATGATAGAAATCATTGCTTCTAGATCCTGAGAATGTTGACACCACAGGCTTTTTAGATACCATTGTAGTTTCCTCATATGCAGTCTTGCATATGGAATTAGAAGAATGTAGGAGGCCATGAATCCCAAGGCTTGTAGTATTTGCCTTACAGATAGCAGTGTTTTTGTGGCCACTTGTTTGAAGTAGTTTGTCAAATGAATTTGTTTTTCTGGTGTGAGAAAGCCATCTGGGAAGTTGTACTCAAGCTTGCTCCCAGGAATATAATTTGTTGACTGGGTACCAGGTGTGATTTCTTTTCATTTATGGTGTACCCCAGACAAGTTTGCATCCTTTGTACAAAGGCCAGATGATTCAAAAGTATGTCCTGGCTTTCTGCCTGAATTAGACAATTGTCCAAGTATGGGTATATTTGAATATTTCTTTGCTTGCAAAATGCAATGATTGGAGCTAGGCACTTTGTGAATACCCTGGGTGCAGTTGATAAGCCAAAGGGCAGTGCAGACAACTGATAGTGCATGTAGCCTGCTTTGAAGCGTAGGTATCTTCTGCAAGAGTCCCTGATTGGGATGTGCAGGTATGTTTCCTTTAAATCTAGTGTTGACAACCAGGTGTCTTTGTCTAGCATAGGGAGCAACTGTTGAAGAGTCAGTATCTTGAATTTTGGAATCACCAAAAAGGTGTTTAGAGTAGACAGGTCCAGGATAGGACACCATGAATTGTCTTTTCTGGGTACCAGGAAAAGTCTCGAGTAGAGACCTTGTCCCCTTTCCTCTTCTGGTACCAGCTGAATAGCCCCCATGCTTAAACTTGCTTTTGGGCTGACACTTTAACATATGAAACTGGCAGTTTAAGGCCCTAATCGCCAAAGTTGCAGAAGTGTATACATTCATACCCCATCTATCCAGCACCCTGGAATCTCTGTCAGAGGAGGTAGGATTTTTGGCAGTAGTAACCTTAATACCCTTGGGTCCCTGTGAAATGGTCTCAGGATCTGCAGTAGGATTTTTAAAGAGGGACTTGTGAGAGTCAGGAACTCTATAATATCTATCTGGTTTTCTGAGAGCAGGAGGTAAGGAGTCAGGGGCCAAGGTGGACTCCGAAAAGACATCATTAACAATGTCCAGTACAGGGGGGGTTGCTAAAGGCCTGTGTTGGGGCAGGAGTAAGAAATCCCTAAGCCTCTTTTTAGAGTCAGAGTAATCCTGGCTTTCCCAGTGAAAATTCTCCCTAAGAGTATGCAAAGTTTCACCAAACGAGAAATCCTCGGGGGGGCAGAGGAAATAGAGTTGTCTGCATCAGAATCCTCATAGGTAGATAAGGGTAAATTCTGGTCATCAGAGGAAACAGAAATTTTAGAAACCTGATCAGAAGAATCATAAGCAAATTCAGTCCTTGGTGTCTTAGAGGGAGAAGGTTGACTTCCCCTGATTAAAGTAATAAGGTCTTCAGCCATTCTTATCATTTGTTTTTTAGCCATAGAGGCCTGACCATGCAGTCTGGGCGTTGGTTTTCTAGGCATGGATCGAGTTTTAGGCCTTAAAGAAGAAGATGGCGTTGGTTTAATATGCAAGTCAGTAGGCCTGAATACACCCTCAGAAGCCTGCACGGTGGCTCCAGACCCATCCAAGGTAGAAATATCCGCAGGTTCCACAGTTGAAGCATCTCGCGGCATACTGGACTCTGAATGGGTCTCAGTAGAGGCCTGCGAATCTGAAGTAGCGGGTATCAGGGGCTGCGAAAGCAACTCACTGAATACTGGTGAACTGGTGACTGGCTTAGGAGAAGCGTTGTCGGCATCTTTGGACCTAGGTGGCCTGTCTCTGTCTTTATCTTTGCGTTTTTTTTGGAATGTCGGTAGTCAGATGGCTTACCGAAGACATATCTGGATAATTAAACCGAGCACCAAAATATTTAGAAGCATAAATATACTGACGATGAATAGTTTGTTTCTTAAATAAGGCACAAAACCAACAGCGAGGTACGTCGTGGTCAGGACCTAGGCAAGGAATACAGTATGAATGGACATCTTTATGAGGTATTTGCTTTCCACAAGAAATACAATTACTGACTTTTACTGACATCGGTTTAAAGCAAGAAAAAGTTTTCCCAATGGGGTACTTAGCTTTAGTTGAAGACTTCGGTTCTGAAACTCGAAAATGAAAATTTCAGGAGTCGGACAACCAGCATTTGCCTACTGCTTCTGCTTCGGGCACCGCACGGCAAGAAAGACTGATGCAATGGCGTTGGCTGCATGTTTTATACCCCTGACTACCTGACGTCACAGAAGATGAGACAGAAACTGACGCAGGACCTGAGACTTTGATAATCAGGCCGACTGAGGTCTACTCCAAGCAGATAACCCAAATGTGATGACTGCAACAGTGAAACATGAAGAACATCTGATAATGCATGGATCCTGCCCTGAAATGTAGATATTTCCTGCAAGGGTCTCTGATTGGGATGTGCAGATGGGCCTCTTTTAGGTCTAGGGTGTCTAAACAGGCATCTTTGGACAGCATACGATGAAGCTGCTTGAGGATGAGCAGTTTGAATTTTGGTATCACCAGGAAGGTGTTTAGAATGGATAGATCTAAGATTGGGCACCAGGTGCCCTCTTTTCTGGGTACCAGGAAAAGTCTGGAATAGAACCCTTGGCCTATCTGGTCTGCAGGAATAGGCTGAATTGCCCTCATGGAGAGCAGGGAATTAATTTTGTTTTGTGCCATTGCCCACTGGTTTGGAGGAAGATCTGGAAACAGTTTTGGGGTTGGCAGTGTGCGGAAATAAAATTTGTACCCCTGGGACACTATGTTGAGGACCCATTGATTGTTTGTGATGGAGGCCCAGGTTTTTTGCATGGGAGGCAAGTTTTCCTCCTAGGGGCACAAGCAGGTGGTCAGAGGTAAGAGGTGGATTTGAAAAGTCATTGTGAATTCTTTCCATAAGGGGGTGGCTTAGCACTCCCTGTTTTAGAAGTGGAGGTACTCCATTGCTTAGATCTCTGCATTCTCTGGGACTGCTGTCTCGGGGGGGGGGGGGTCTGCTTCCCCTAGGTCTAGTCTGAGGCTGCCTTGATGGGGCTGGAAAGAACCAATGTTTTGAGGGGCAATGCCTACTGAATCTCGGAGGCTGGACTTGCAAAAAGTCTTTAACTGTCTGCATAGACTTAGCTTTTTCTTCCATATTTTTTAAAACCTCCTCTGCTTTGGTGCCAAACAGATTGTCTTTGTTCAGTGATGCATCCAATAGTTTTGTTTTGGCATGGTCTGGCAAGGTCTGTTCCTTAAGCCAAGCATGCCTTCTAAGTACAGAACCTGTGACTACTGCCCTGCAGGATGCTTCTAGGGCGTCAACCCCACATTGCAGGGTATGCTTAGTAACTTGGCTTGCAGAATGCATAAGCTCCTGTAATTCTTTATTTTCTGCACAGTCTAGGAAGGCAGATCATTTTTGTTTAATAAGTTCCATAGTGTGTTGCTGGTATTTCAGCATGTGGAACTGACAATTTAATGCTCTAATGGCAAGAGTTGCAGAGGTGTATAACTTTTTACCCCATCTTTCTAAAGCTCGGGAATCCCTTTCCGAAGGGGTGGGATTCTTAAGCTGTGGTTGCTTTTGTTCCTCTAGGTGCTTGGGAGATGACCTCTGAGTCAGCAGTAGGATTTTTGAAAAGAAATTTGTGTGAGTCAGGGACTCTAATACCTGTCAGGTTTCCTGGGTGTAGGAGGCAGAGTATCAGGAGTTAAGACTGGATTCCATAACAACATCGTCCACAACATCCAGCACAGGAGGAACAGCTAAGGGTCTGTGCTGTGGTAAATCTAAAAATTCCCTGAGTCTCTTTTTGGGCTGAGGATAATCCTGGCATTCCCAGTGGAAATGCTCTCTCAAGGTATGTAAGGTTTCACCAAAAGAAAAATCCTCTGGAAGAGAGGTATAAGGAATGGATTCCTCTGCATCTGAATCCTCATAAGTAGATAAGGGCATGTCTTCATAATCAGAAACCTCTGAGTCGTTGGACTCTTGGTCGGATAAAGCTGCTGGAGGCAAGTCCCTTTTTCTGTAGGCAGGGGTAGGCTGCCATCCCCTAATCAGCATGATAAGGTCTTCCGCCATTTTAAGCATTTGAGATAGAGGCATGGATCCAGGTGCCTGAGCTTGGGTCGTCGGTTTTTTAGGCGTAGTTTGTACCCTGGGCCTAAGAAACTAGGTAGTTTTAGAAAGAACTGAAATGCAAAAGAAGTCCTCAGTTTGTGTTGAATATCAGTAGTGCGAAAACTTCCTCAGAAGCCGGTGCTTGCACAGCGGCTCTGGACCCAGCCAAGGTAGAGACATCTGCAGGTTCCATAGTCAAACTAGTCAAAGAAGAGTCTCGCGGCATACCGGACTCCGAACGGGTCTCGGTAGCAGCCTGCGAATCCATAGAAGTGGGTATCAGGGGCTGAGAAAACACCCCACTGAGTACCGGCGAACTGATGACTAGCTTAATGGAAGCATTGTTGACAGTTTTGGACCTATGTGGTCTGTCTCTATTTTTATCCTTACATTTTTTCGGAAGAACGGTAGTTTGATGGCTTACCAAAGCCATTTTGGTATACGGAAATCGATAGCAAAAGTATTTAGCTATGATAAGGGCCTGACAATGTATAGTTCTGGTGTTGAACAAAGCATAAAACCGACAGCGAGGGACGTCATGGTGTGGGCCTAAACAAGTGATGCAGTAAGAATGGAAATCTTGGTATGGTATTTGCTTTCAACAGGTGAGACAATTGTTAACTTTTTCTGACATCGGTTAGAGCAAGAAAAAAGGATCCCCAATGGGGTACTTAGCTTTAGAAGACATCAACTTCAATTTCGGAAATGAAAACTCAGGTAGCGGCCGACTGGCACTCGTGTGAACTGCTTCTGCTTTGGGCTCCTTGGCAAGAAAGACTGATGTAATGGCGTCAGCTGCCTGTTTTTATACCACTGATGACCTGACATCAGTCCTGGATCGACAGCAACTGACGCAGAAATACTAAACCTCTGGTATTCGGGCTGACTGAGGGTTACCCCTGGCAAGATAACCCAAGTGTGATGACTGCAACATTGAAACACGAAGAACATCACCACAGTCTAAATTGTACATGAGCCAAAACACAAGGAAAGACAATGTGAGCAAACCCAATATGTAGCAAAGTCAAACCAAGCATGCCTGAATATCAACACAGTGTAGGCCTAGACCTTTCAATCTCTAAACATTAAAATCATAGCACCCAATTTAAAAAATCATAGCATGGGTGGGGGGGGGGGGTGCAAAAACAGGAGCGCTTTCTCATTTTCCAGAATACAAAAAGTACAGTTTTGTACCTACCATAAATGTAGCTGTTCGAGTGTTCACACTGCTGCAGTCATCACACCTGGGTTATCTGCCATCAGGCGGTCCCACAGTCGGTCCGAGTTCCAAAGTCTTGGTCCGGCGTCGGTTGCTGTCACTTCTTCCCTGATGTCAGTGTGACAGGGGTATAAAAGAGGCAGCCGACGCCATTTTCTTCAGTTTTTCTTGCCCCAGATGTCAGGTGCCCCCAAATAGGAAGGCAATACATAATCCCAAGTAAATTACATAAGTAGAAAACAATAGTTACAGCTGTAAGCAAATACACCATATAGAAATACATCTTAGAGATTGTATAAACACGGAGCTATAGATAAAACCCAGGTAAAAAGAGGGGAAGGTGGGAGGGTAACCTGGACTGCAGCAGTGTGAACACTTGAACATCTACATTTATGGTAGGTACAAAACTGTACTATGTTCATTGTGTTACACTGCTGCAGTCATCACACTTGGGTTGAATCCCAAAGCTAAGGCTGGGTGGTTGGTACTAAACAGGGTTTGGAGAAGCTAGAAGGCCCTGCAAAACTGCAATGGCAAAGCCAGCTCTGGTTTTTGAGTATAGAGGTAAGTGGTAGTGCTTGGTGAAGGTGTGCACTGAACTCCAAGTTGCAGCTTCCAAAATATCCTTGGTTGGTACCCCTCTGAGGAAGGCTGCTGATGTTGCTGTAGCCCTGGTGGAATGAGGCCTAATGTTACCAGGTACAGGTTTCCCATGGTGTGTGTAGCAGAAACAGATACAATGTTCTATCCATTTTGAAATGGTCTGTTTTGATATAGGCTTTCCTTGAGATCCTGCAGCACAGGATACAAAGAGCTGATCAGATTTTCTGAAAACCTTTGCTTTATCCAAGTAGAAACGTAATTGCCTGTGAATGTCCAAAGAGTTTAGGAGCCTTTCCCCTTTATTCTGGAGGTTTGGATAAAAGGTGGGTAAATGAATGGTTTGGTTTAGAGCCACACTGGATGCTACCTTTGGCATAAAGGAAGGGTTAGTTCGTAAAGAGACTCTGTCTTGATGGAAAATGATGAAGGGCACCACTGCCATTAGGGCCTGTAGCTCTGAGACTCTTCATGCTGAAGTTATTGCTAGCAACAGGGCAGTTTTCCATGATAAAAATTGTAAATCAGCTGAAAAAGCTGGCTCGAAGGGCAGTAGTGTAAGTTTTTCCAAAACAAAATTGAGGTCCCAAGTTGGTGTTGGTGCTCTTCGGGGCGGTCTTATGTTCTTAGCCCCTCTAAGGTACTGTCTTAATAATGGATGTGAAAAAATAGGAGGATCCGTGTTGTAATGAGCTGAAATAGCTGAAGCGTGGATCTTTATAGATGAAAAGAAAAGGCCTTTGTGCAACATCTCAGTTAAATATTGCAGAATCTGAGGAATATTTGGGACAAGAGGATTTTGGCCTTTAGCCTGGTTCCAGGCACAGAATCGTTTCCATTTGTCTGAGTAGGTTTTCCTGGTGCTGGGTCTCCTGGCCACCAGAATGACATCCATAACAGCTGCAGAGAGAAGTATTGACTGGTTGTTTAGATAATCTGCCATGCAGCCAGATTTAAAGTCTTGAGCTGGCTGTGTAGAATCTGATTGTTTTGCTGAGTCAGCAGGTGAGGAATTTGAGGTAAAATCCATGGTGGGCCTTGAGCCATGTTCCTTAATATTGGATACCAGTGTTGGCGTGGCCAGTCTGGAGCAATGAGTATAATTTGTGGCCTCTCTAATCAGGCTTTTAGCAGCACCTTTGCCAGAAGAGGCAGTGGAGGAAAGACATACACTGTTAGTGTTTTCCAACTGAATGAGAGGGCATCCACTTTCCAAGCTAGAGTGTGGTATGTCCTTGTGCAAAACTTTCGCAGTTGGTAGTTTTGGGGGGAGGCAAACAGATCTATGTCTGGGCTCCCCCATTTTTGAGTTATCATTGTGAATACTTGTGGGTCTAGTTTCCACTCGTGAGGATCCATTATATTTCTGCTTAGTTTGTCTGCCAATGTATTTTTCTTTCCTGGCAGGAATTGTGCTTGTAGTTGAACTTGGTAGGTCAGTGCTGTGTTCCACAAGGTCATTGCTTGCCTGCATAGGGGGTAGGAATGTGTGCCCCCTTGTTTATTTATGTACCATATCACTGTGGTGTTGTCCGTCTTTATTAGAAGTTGTCCTGGATGTAGGAGGTCCTTGAAAGCTGTTAGGGCATTTTGTACAGCTAGCATCTCTTTTGGATTGATGTGGAGATGCATTTGATCTGCAGACCATTTGCCCTAAATACACTGTCCTGCCATGTGTGCACCCCAGGCGTAATCCGATGCATCTGTTGTCATTGTTTGCCTGGCTGTGGGTAAGGTGAAAGGCTGACCCTTGTTGAGGTGACATGCCTGAGCCCACCATAGAAACTCCTGTTGAAGGCAGGGAATTAGTGGTATTATTGTTTCCAAGCTGTGGCTGTGTTGAGTCCATACATTTTTCAGGTACCAGGTAGTACCTGAACCAGGTAGTTTTTAGGTAATTTCCTCATATGCAGTTTGGCATATGGTATTAGTAGTATGCAAGATGCCATGAATCCCAAGGCCTGCAGAATTTTTCTTGCAGGGAGTTGGGTCTTTGTTGGCATAATTTTGAAGTATTGAGTCAGTTGTCCTTGCTTGTCTGGCATGAGATAAGCCATCTGGGCCATTGTATTTAAGCTGGCACCCAGGAATAGTATGTCTTGTGAGGGCACTAGTTTTGACTTCTTTTCGTTTACTGTGTACCCTAGGCAACTTAGTAGGTTTTTTACAAATGCCAGATGTTTTAAAAGAATGTCCTTGCTGTCTGCTTGAATAAGGCAGTCGTCCAGGCATGGATATATTTGGATTCCTCTTTGTCTGCAGTATGCAATTACTGGTGCCAGGCATTTTGTGAAGATTCTGGGTGCAGTAGATAAGCCAAAAGACAGTGCAGAGAATTGGTAATGAGTTGTACCTGCTATAAATCGGAGGTATCTTCTGCAATTTTGTCTGATAGGGACATGCAGGTATGCCTCCTTATGGTCCAACGTTACTAGCCAAGCCTTCTTGCCCAGCATGGGAAGAAGTTGCTGTAGTGTGAGCATCTTGAATTTGGGTACTTCCAGGTATGTGTTTAGAATTGAAAGGTCCAGAATGGGTCTCCAGGCTTTGTCCTTTCGGGGAACCAGAAAGAGTCTTGAGTAAAATCCTTGCCCTTGCTCCTGTGTAGGAACCTGTTGAATGGCTCTCATGTCCATGAGTGCTGTAATTTGTCTTTGAATCTCTGCTCGTTGATTTGATGGCAGGTTTGGCATTCCCTTATCCTTGGTAAAGTGTGAAAGTGGAACCTGTATCCTTGAGTTACAATATTTAGGATCCATTTGTCTTTTGTGATGATGTGCCAATTGTCTGCAAAAAGTGCAAGTTTTCCTCCCACGAGAGCTGCCAAGAGTGATTTTCTTGGCAGTCTGAGGGGTAAGTCATTGTGATTGTCTTCCGATAGTTTGAGACCTGTCTTCTCCTCCTTTCTGAGTTGTGGCACCCCATTGTCATGGCTTGTAAGAGCCTTGTGGCTGACCTCTGCCTCTTGGGCGTCTGTATTTGCCCCTCTGAGGTCTGTCAGAAGTTGGAAAGGACCAGTTTTTGGTTGGCCAATTTCTGCTGAAATGAGGGGATTGGACCTGTAAAAAATCCTTGACCGTTTGCGTAGATTTTGCCTTATCCTCCATTTTCTTTCAAATCTCTTCTGTTTTCACAACAAATAAAACATCCTGCTGTAAGGGTGCATCCAATAACTTTGCTTTAACATGATCAGGTAAAGTTTGTTCTTTTAACCAAGCATGCCTATGAATGACAGACCCTGTTACAGCTGCTCTGCAAGAAGCTTCCAATTAATCAAATCCACATTGCAAAGTATGTTTTCTTACTTGTTCTGCTGCATGCAACAAATCTTGCATTTCCTTGTAATCAGGCTGCTCTGTATGAGTGCTCATTTTTTGTTTTAATTGAGGCATCAAATGTTGTTGATATTTCAGCATGTGAAACTGGCAATTTAAGGCCCTCATAGCTAGAGTAGCTGAGGTATATACTTTCTTTCCCCATCTGTCTAGTGCTCTAGAATCCCTTTCAGACGGTACAGGATTTTTAGCAATAGAGACCTTAACCCCTTTGGGACCCTGGGAAATGGTTTCTGGGTCAGCAACAGGGCTTTTATATAGGAATTTATGTGAGTCAGGAACTCTGTAGTATCTGTCTGGTTTGGCTGGTGCAGGAGGTAATGAATCTGGGTTAAGGCTGGATTCTGAATAAACATCATCCACAATGTCTAACACAGGTGGAATAGCAAGTGGTCTGTGCTGGGGTAGTAAGAGGAACTCTCTGAGCCTTTTCTTAGAATCAGAGCAATCCTGGCCTTCCTAGTGGAAATGTTCCCTCATGGTATGTAAAGTTTCCCCAAAAGAGTAGTCTTCTTGAGGAGATGCTGAAGGAATAGACTCTTCAGCATCAGAGTCTTCATAAGGGGGAAAAGAGTACTCCTGTTCCTCAGAAGAATCTGAGGTAATGGAAACCTGGTCAGAGGAAGCATAGTCCTCCTCCTGTCTAGGCTTTTTGTCAGGTGGGGGATGGGAACCCCTGATTAGGGTAATTAAGCCTTCGGCCATCTTAAGCATATGTTTCTTAGGCATGGGGCCTTGCACTGGAGACTGCTGTACAGGCTTCCTTACTTTTAATGGAGTTTTCAGTTTTGCAAAGGATTTAATAGTAAGTGTAGTCGGTCTGAAGACACCTTCAGCAACTGATGGGCTTTCATCTGCACCGGCATCTCCATCAGCCATGGAGTCGGAAGGGTCTAAAGATAAAGGCTCTGGAGGACCAGCAATCTCCGCTTGGGAGTCAGATGCAGGCTGGAGTTCTAAATCAGCGGTCATCAGGGGCTGCGTAGGCGCCTCACTGAAAACCGGAGAACCGGCGACTGGCCTAACAGAGGCCTCGGTGTCTGGTTTGGGTCTCGGCTGCCTATCCTTATCTTTGTGCTTTTTATGCATCCCGGTCATCGGTTGCTCCAATGGCATGGTATAATTAAATTTTCTACCAAAATAATGTCGGGCGAAATCAAACCGACATTTAATAGTTCGTTTGTTAAACCTAGCACAAAACCGACAACCTGTGACATCGTGGTCTGGGCCTAGGCAAGGGATACAATAAGAATGAAAATCCTTATGAGGTATTTGCTTCCCACAAGAAATGTAATTATTAACTTTTTCTGACATCAGACTGAGGCAAGAAAAGGTTCTCCAACAGGGTACTTAGCTTTATTGAAAACTTCGATCTGAAATTCGATTTGAAAATCTCAGGAGTCGGCCGACCGGCACTTGCGAACTGCTTCTGCTTCGGGCACCGCGCGGCAAGAAAGACAGAAGAAAATGGCGTCGGCTGCCTCTTTTATACCCCTGTCACACTGACGTCAGGGAAGAAGTGACAGCAACCAACGCCGGACCAAGACTTTGGAACTCGGGCCGACTGCGGGACTGCCTGACGGCAGATAACCCAAGTGTGATGACTACAGCAGTGTAACACGATAAACATCCTTCAGATATTAGATCCCATATAGTTAATGATAAGAAGGCTTAGTAAAGGTTCAGGTCTAATACATTATGAATAGTCAGTAAATCTAGGTGAAGCATGGAGAAATGCAGCTAAATAGAAGGGTAAAGTCGCAGTGCAATGTGTAGATCAGCTATTGAAAGGCATGTGCATGCCAGCTACAAGTTTTCCATGTGATAATAACCAAGTGCAAAAGACATCCCCAGCAACAGCAAGAAAGCAAAGGTAAGAAACCGCAAGGCCATCAGGTATCAAAGTCCGTTAATGAAACTGGACACATCATAAACCTAATGTCTGTAATGCTGATCTGGATGCACGGTTGAGTGATGCATGTTGAATTCCCACTGTACTACTCCCTTTTCACAGCACATGGAAAACATTACAGCACTGCTGTTGTACCTACTTTGTACTTGTGTCAAACATCTCTTTTTGCTCAGCTTAATTTACTAATGAGCATATTTGGCTGTATGTTAACATTTTCAGCAGCTTGGCAGCCAGGCTGATGTTAACACAGCATATGTCTACATGGACAATGGCATGTTGATGTAACAATGGGTGCATTAAGCTGCAGTGCTGCTAATGTTGATGTAGCAACAGATGCATTAAGCTGCAGTGCTGCTAATGCTGATGTAACAATGGATGCATTAAGCTGCAGTGCTGCTAATGCTGATGTAGCAATGGATGCATTAAGCTGCAGTGTTGCTAATGCTGATGTAACAATGGATGCATTAAGCTAAACTGCTGCTAATGCTGATGTAGGAATATATGCATTAAGCTGCAGTGCTGCTAATGCAGATGTAGCAACAGATACATTAAGCTGCAGTGCTGCTAATGTTGATGTAGCAATGGATGCATTAAGCTGCAATGCTGCTAATGATGATGTAGCAATGGATGCATTAAGCTGCAGTGCTGCTAATGCTGACGTAGCAATGGATGCATTAAGCTGCAGTGCTGGTAATTTTAAGCCCCTGAAACCCCCTTATTATTTCATGACAGCTATGTTATGAACCCACCTTTATGAATCATTGCTTTCTGTTCTGTAATAAGAGGTTTATCTCATCTACAATGCCCACATTCTGAACCCAATATCTACCGCAGTGCTTCAGTTTATCTCCAAATCACATTATTATATGCCACATTTTAACTAAATAGCTGTGTTGATTTTTGTTAAGTTCTTTTAATTTGTTACTTTATGCTGCAGTAGCGTTGTCGCCTCACAGTAAGACGTAGTCCTGTTCTATTCTCAACTAGAGCGTATTCTGTGTGGAGACATGCATGAATGGACGTACCTTCGTTGAAGGTTGTGCATCAGTGCCGGCAACTCGGCACGTAAAAATCTACTGCCAATCATTAATGGACCGGAGTTCCGCTGTGGCGACCTCTAACCGGGAAAAGCCAAAAGACACAACAACAACAACAACAACAACAACTTTATCCATCAAGGACAATATCTCAGTTTTTGCCTGCCTAAACTTATCAAAGCTCCAATTAAATCAAATAATCAATTTTTAAATTATAATTAAAAATCTCCAGTTTACTGTTACTTTCTTACTCAGAATTTATTGTCCTCCTAATAATAAAATGTTCCTATATATCTCAGTATTTGTCAATTAAATTTTCTTTACTATTAATGTCTAGGAAAAATAAAATGTATTTATAACCTTTAATAATAGAACGTATCTGGAAACTGTATAAACTACTATAAAGCAACTTTTATTTCCCATATATGCCTCTCAACTGTCCAGATATTTTTTTGCAGAATGTCTTGATTTTTCCTCATGTTTTTGGATTGTTTGTCATAAAATGTGTGGCTTTCTGGCAAATAAGTGATGACTAAAGTCATTAGATAATTAAATGCATTTGAGCTTCAGACTTCATATTCTACAGAAAATGCAAATCAATACATATAACCTGTCATTCTAGAAATGTTCTAACATTATAAGAGCAATATTTAAAATCTGTCCCTATTTTTCTGTACTTCTCCCATCATTATGTTTGGATTTGTCCAGATTTTTTGCACTAAAAGGTTGAGAGCTACTTTCTCCCATAACAGACAAAAGCTCAGTATAAAACAGGAAGGGATGTAAATCCTTGTACAGCTGACATACTCCTTTGGATACTGGTGTGTTTTCAGGCCTTTGACTTCCATAGGTAAAGCTCAGCTGAGGGCATTACATTTTTAAGTGTGTGTCCAGCTCTTACTGTGACCTTCAGGATGGTCAGCATCTGGCTGTGTCAGATCCTATTAAATAGCAAAGGTGCCATGCTTGACAGATATTATCCATTGTGTTGTTTTCTTACTGCGTTTGTGTGTGCATGTGTGTGTGTGTGTGTGTGTGTGTGTGTGTGTGTGTGTGTGTGTGTGTGTGTGTGCGTGTGTGTGTGTGTGTGTGTGTGTGTGTGTGTGTGTGTGTGTGTGTGTGTGTGTGTGTGTGTGTGCTAAATTTCTTCTCATGAAATGAACAGCCATCAGAAAATAAATCCAAACTATTTTCTAAGCAGTAATGAACTTCCACTAACTGCTACACTTGGAAAAAGGTTACAAATGCCCTGCTATCCAAGTGCCACGAGGAAGTGAAATATCAGACTGCTATTGCTTATTTCCTAACAGTCTGTTCTTTCTGAGGCCCTGGAGAGCTATTTTATGTCACTCTGCCCTTGTCAAGGAAGTTGTTGACCCTGACATTTATGCAAAGTTTATTTATGAAAAGAACAACACTGAGAATAGTGTTAAAAAATAGCAGTTGCCATGGCATTGTCTGAGTGACAGGCTGCTTTGGGTTCAATGTCATTTGGAAGGTAGTACATCTAGTGTGGCAGTGAAAACAATTACTGGATGAAAGTAATTAAAGACCAGATACTTTGTAGAATGTGTACACTACTTCTTAAATCCTGAATTATACATGCATTTTTTTTAATTTTGTTGGTAAAAGATTAGAAGGGATGCTCTGTCAACTCTTTTCAACCAAGAACTAGACTAGAAGCAAAGCACAATATAAACGCAGTTCCAATATTAACATGTTGTATGATCTCAGGCATGTATGCAGTTCCAATATTAACATGTTGTATGATCTCAGGCATGTATGCAGTTCCAATATTAACATGTTGTATGATCTCAGGCATGTATGCAGTTCCAATATTAACATGTTGTATGATCTCAGGCATGTATGCAGTTCCAATATTAACATGTTGTATGATCTCAGGCATGTTTGGGGGTGGCAGCCTAATTAAGAAAGTGTGCACAGTTTTTGTTAGCTTGGGGTGGGCCTAATCATAGGTGGTATCTTTCTGTGGTTACATGACTTAAAACCACAATTACAACATTTTTAGTTAAGGTAAAATTTGAGTAGAAAAGAAGTGATAACTTGTAGATATGAACCACAAACACTAGGCAATGACCTTATGGTTACAGACAGAGAAAGGGATACAATGTGAAAATAAGCTTGTAGAGTTAGAACTTAACTGTTGGATCATGACACTAAAATGCTGTGTGTGTGTGTGTGTGTGTGTGTGTGTGTGTGTGTGTGTGTGTGTGTGTGTGTGTGTGTGTGTATGTGTGTGTGTGTGTACTCATGCACAACCATTTCTTATCTACAATTAAGGAATTAAAGAATTCAAACAATCTTAATATAGGAACTGAAAAAAAAACAATAACCACACCTCCCCCAAGTCTGTTTTGTGATCCTTGAAGGCCAAACATCTACAGCTTTAGGAGGGTGGGGGTTGACATCTTTTGCAGGAAAGTCAGAAGCATTACAAAGGTGATAACAAAGTGCAAGGAACTTGGAGGAGTGTATTAAAGTAAGGTAAGAAAGGCCTGGGGATTCTGTACCTGTTAAATCCATAAATATTATGGGAGGGTGGAGATAAGCAATCATTTGAAGGCAAGGGCCAATGGAATCAGGGTCTTGAACACTGGAGCGCATTGAATTTCACTTTCTAGTTAACTTGCAACTGAACTAAATTTCACTTTCTGGTTACCTAGCTTCTGAACGTCTATCTATTATATATCTCTGACAAATTCTGGTACCCTTGATAAGTGTAAGCAGGGTTCCAGAGATGAAACATTTACAAATGTTTCCAGGTTATCAGTTAATAGTAGGAAGTTAGCCTTAGAGTAAATCCTGAACATTTCAGTGTTAGCTGGGGTTCCAGGTTTTATTTTTACTTCAAAGAAACCATTTTGTGGTCTGTTACCACCAGAGAGTACATTCCACATTAATGAGGACCATATCTAGTATGTTTGCACCACCTGGTAGGTGTATTGATATTCTGGTCCAAGGAGTTTGTGTTTGCAAAATCCAAGAATCTGTGGGCCTGTATTATTTGATGTCATTTATGACCCAAAGTTAATAGTGAGATAATTAAGGTCGCCCATGATTATGGTAATGGGTTGGATGGGGAGTGTTTCCAGTAAGCTTACATTTGTGTTACGGGTTTCCTGGGTCATAAGGGGCACCTATACCTGGCAAAGAAGTGGTATGGGATTTTGCTTATAGTGATTTGAACTTGTAGAAGCTCAAGTGTATTGTCCTATTTGACCAGCCTTTAGGTTTATTCACTTATTTACTTATTGATTGATTGATTGATTGATTGATTGATTGATTGATTGATTGACTGATTGAGGTGTACTTACTTTGCTCTTGATGTAAATCGAGATTCCTCCACCTTTAGTCCCTTCCTGTGTGGTAGCTTGTCCAAATGTGTAAAAGGCATTATAACTTTGAACTGCCAGGGTGCTCTCCATGGCTTTAAACCATGTCTCAGTGAATGCACAGATGTCAGCATTCTCTACAGTGAGGAGAGCTTGTTGGGAGTGTTTTTTTGTTTAGATTTGTAGCATTGACCAGTAATGACTTTAGATTTTCTTAGCTTTAATTTACTATGTCAGAAGTATTTTCAGTTTGTCAAAGGCACAACAGAGGGGGGCAATGTATTAGCCAATATTCGAAACCCTAGATGGGAGAGGTGCAGACCATCCCTCGCAAAGCAGAGTGGTCTGTTGACCATCTCCGTCTTTGATGAGAAATATTTCACCCCCCCCCCCTCCAGGAATACAGGTGGAACTGCATGGCCATAAAGCTGTCTAGCATATGAATTCCACTTGTAGAGATGCAAGCGTATCACAACTATTAACTACCTATTGAAGATGAGGGCCAAGCTTGCAGAGGCACTAGTCTTTCAGGGAATTAAATCTTTTTTTTTTTTAAACTAGAGCACTGGAAGACATACTCTTAGGAGTTTGAGAGTGGCTCACAATACACCAAACCATGCATGCAGGCAAGTCCACGCTTCCCCCTACAGCTCTAAATACCTGCACTATAGCTCCACCTGTACATGGAATTTGGTACTGCAGGCAGTCAACCTTACCAGCACGTTCCTTCTGCAGTACCTAATGCAAAATACAGTTGGCTTTCTGAGAAGCTCATTCAGTTCAATAAACATTTTTAATTCCATCACTTATCTGACTGATGTATAACACATGAACACATACTCTAATGTAGGCTATTATTGGGATGATTTGTGCACCAATAATTTTCCTCTCTAAGGCAGACCATCCCATGCTAGAAAACAATTTCATCATCATCATCATCACAACCCCCTTTCTCCCATTTTTTACATGGGGTCAGGGTGTCATGTCACTTGCCACCATCTCTTCCTATTCAATGCACTCTCCTACCTTCTTTGACAGTCATGCTTGACTGTCACAGGTCATCTGTCACACAGTCTGGCCACTTCTTTGCTGAATGCCCTCCGTTCCTCTTGTCTTCTTCCTGTCTATCTCAAATCTTCTTCAACAGATTGTCTTCCATTTCCCTGCACATATGCCGGAACCACCACAATCTGTTCTCATTAACTTTTTCTGTAATTGAAACTACTTTGGCTTCTGCTCTTGTGTCCTCATTATTTTGTCTGTCCCACAGTGAGCATCCTACCACCCTTCTCAGGCACTTCCTCTCCATCACCTCTAGCTTCCTCATCTGCTCTGTCTTTACTGTCCAGGTTTCTGTACCATACAGTAGTACTGGGTGCACTACTGTTTTGTAAAACTTACTTTATAGCTTCTTTGGCATTTTTCTGTCATACACTACCCCCTGACACTGTGTCAGTCAGCTGCAGCCCCTCTGATTATATCTTTGACCTCCTAATTCAGACTTCCTTTCTCCTCAACTAGCTCTCCCAGATACTTGAAGCCATTAACCTGATCCACTATTTTCCCCTTTAATCTCAATTCTCAACGTTTTCTGATTTCCCCCATCTGCTGCCATTACAGCTATCTCATCTATACTCCATTTCATTCCATGTGTCTTCAGTTTTGCATTCCATTCCCCTATCCTTTGCTGAAATTCTTTCTCAGAGTCTGCCTGTAATACCACATCATCTGCATACAGCAACTTTGTTGAGCTGTCCCATCCAACCTATTTGCTAATGTAATCCATCACAACAGCAGTAGGCTCAGAGCTGAACACTGATGCACACACAATCCCACTGGGATACCCACTGTAAAAAAGAACACTGTTTGTACTTGAGGCACTGGGTCCTTGTACATAGTTTGCATTAGTTCTACCAATATTTCTGGGACTTCAAACCACCACAGGACTGCCCAAATCAGCTTTCTTGGAACCTTGTCATATGCCTTCTCCAAGTCTAGGAATGCCCAGTTAAGAGTCTTTCCTCATCTCTAGCTTCTTCGCAAGTATCTGTCTCACTGCAAACATTGGGACAGTTGTGCTGCATCCGGATCTGAATTTGAGCAGTTTATCTCCCATCTTACTTTGTACTGCTCTACATATTCATTTATCACTCACCCTCCCCAATACTTCCATACAATGTAATAGGAGTTTGATGCCTCTGTACTGTCCACAGTTGGGAATGTCCCCTTTGTCCTTATACACTGGCACTGTTATACTTATACGCCAGTTATCTGGTATACTCCTTTCTGTCCATACTGCTATGAGTACCCCCTGGTGGCATTTCTCCCCTATCTCACCCAACATCTTTATCATGTCTGCTGTGATCTCATCTGAGCCTGCTGCTTTCCCTGACTTAATTTTCCTTAGTGCTGTTCTTACTTCTTCTGTGGTGAGCTCCTCCTCTTCTCTCATTGTAGGCTATCTCTGGGGTAGTACAGATTTTGCTGGGTTTTCTTCATTCAGAAGCTGTTGGAAGTATTCCTTCCAGATGCCACTGATGGACTGTAGACTGGTGAGCAGGTTGTTGCTGGCATCCCTTATGAAAGGTGTCTGACTATCTTTTTTATCTTTCTGTCTTTGCCTTGCAACTTGATAGAAGTTTCTTTCTGCCATTCAATGAGTCACTCTCCAAAAATTGGTACAGTGCTTCTGATCCTTTCTTCTCTTCTATTGCAACTTCTCTCTTAGCCTCTTTGTTAGTCAAACAGTATTCCTTTTTAGTCTGGTCTGTCTTTTCTATCGCCCACTTTTTCCTGCACTCTTTTTTTTATGATGACTTCCTGGACTTCTGCATTCCACCACGACCTTTCCTTATGTACCTTACTTCTGTACTTGGCTCAGCTACATATCTGTTCTATAGGCATCACACATTGTGTTTTGAGGTGCTGCTATTCTTCCTTAACTTTACCTATTTCCTCTTCTTCTTGAGGTGATAGAGCCCTGAGTAACTCCTTCAACTATTGTACTTTCTCTCCAGTCAGCTTCCAGATCATCAGCCTGGTCTCTGTTGACCTCGGAGCTTTTTCTGTTTGTTGACTGTTTCACTGCAGATGACATTTCAGTCAGATTTCATGCCAGTGCCCTTTCCTTATGAGGAGGAAGTCTACCTGAGTTGCATGTTCACCACTCTTGTACATGATCTTGTAATTGTCCTTCTTTCTGAACCATTTGTTGGCTAATATCAAATCATTTGCCAGACAGAAGTCTAGAATGGCCTCGCCTTCTTTATTCCTGTTCCCCCACCTATGTGGTCCTGTTCTGTCTGCACCGATATGTGCAGTCAGATCACCCATCAGCACCAGTTCTTGTTGTAGCGGGTCTGAATATAGACTTTTCCTCGCTATTGTGCATGAACACTGCTCTTACACTGGGGTCTCATTGCCATGAGTCTGTCACTAACTCTGAATTCTGATTACATCCCTCTTTGTCCTCACTATTGTGCATGAACACTGCTCTTACACTGGGGTCTCATTGCCACGAGTCTGTCACTAATTCTGAATTCTGATTACATCCCTCTTTGTCCTCACTATTGTGCATGAACACTGCTCTTACACTGGGGTCTCATTGCCACGAGTCTGTCACTAACTCTGAATTCTGATTACATCCCTCTTTGTCCTCACTATTGTGCATAAACACTGCTCTTACACTGGGGTCTCATTGCCATGAGTCTGTCACTAATTCTGAATTCTGATGACATCCCTCTTTGTCCTCACTATTGTGCATGAAAGTACAGTTTTGTACCTACCATAAATGTAGATGTTCGAGTGCTCATACAGCTGCAGTCATAACAGATGGGTTATCCTGCCGTCAGGCGGGTCCTCGGTCGGCTGAATTCCAAAGTCTAGGTCCGGCGTCGGTTGTCGTCGCTTCTTCCCTGACATCAGTGCGGCAGGGGTATAAAAGAGCCAGCCGACGCCATCTTCTTCAGTTTTTCTTGCCCCAGATGTCAGGTGCCCCCAGAAGGAAGGCAAAACATAAAACTCATGTAATCATGCAATATAGAATAATCAAAAAACAGTAGTTGCAAGCAAATACACCATAAAAGAATACCCCAAATAGGTTGTATGAGAAGGTGTTTGTCATAAGGCCTGTCCTAAGAGGGGATGGAGGGAGGGAAACCTGGACTGCAGCTGTATGAGCACTCGGACATCTACATTTATGGTAGGTACAAAACTGTACTATGTTCATCGTGCATACAGCTGCAGTCATAACAGATGGGTAGAATCCCAAAGCTAAGCAGGGGTGGCAGGCACTAAGTGGAACTAGGAGAGGCAAGGATGCCCTGCAAGACAGCTGTGGCAAATCCTGCTCTAGATTTTGAGTAAAGTGGAAGGTGATAGTGTTTGGAGAAAGTGTGCACTGAACTCCAAGTGGCTGCTTCCAAAATGTCCTTGGTAGGAACCCCCCTGAGGAAAGCTGCAGAGGTAGCTGTGGCCCTTGTGGAATGGGACCTGATGCTAGATGGCACAGCTTTTCCATGAAATGAGTAACAAAAGCGTATTTTTATTTATTTATTTTACATTTGTTTACCGTGCTAATCCAACTGGATATATGTCCATTTTCAGCAGAGGCCCGGGGAGAAATGCTCCACATTAAAGTTAATACAAAACAAGTCATTACATAAAAAAAGCAAGTAGTTAGTAAGAATACAAACAGAAATAAGGTTCAATCTAAAATATACTAGTAGAAAATGTATACTAGGAAGGACATTTACTTTTATTTACAGTATAAGAATAGGGGAGTTATACTTTAGTAAAACATTCATGAAAAGTATAAATTGCATAAGCAATTATAAACCATACAACCATACAACGTTCTAAATTTATTTGTATCAGTGGCTAATTAACAAAGGTGTTTTTGAGATAGTCTTCTGAAGGGAGTGAGTGAACAGAGGTAAGAGAGGGTGTATAAGATTAGTCGGGATTGATGCATGGGCATAGCCAGAGTGTTTTTAGGTGTTGCTTGAGCTTTTGTTTAAAGAGGAAGGGTGATGATGTAATAGTTAGAGTGGTAGGTAGTAGATTCCAGTATTTACCTATGGTGTTTGTGGCAGGTTTGGCATGCCTCTCATTTTTGGAAGGGTGTGAAAGTGGAATCTGTAGCCTCTGTCTATAATGTCCAGGATCCATTTGTCTTTTGTGACAATATGCCAATTTTTTGAGAATAATGCCAGTTTTCCGCCTAAAGGTGCTGCCATTAAAGCTTTGCTTGGTAGGTAAAGAGGAAAGTCATTGTGTCTGCTTTCTGAATGACTGTGATCTATCTTCTCCACCTCTTGGGGTTGGTGCTTGCCATTGCCTGCCTCTGAATGATCCTTGAGATTGCCCTCTACCTCTCGGGTGCCTGTATCTGCCTCTTTGAGGTCTGTCCGTGGCTAGAAAGGACCAATTTTTTGAAGGCCAGTTTCTGCTGAAACGTGGAGGTTGTACCTGCAGGATATCTTTCACTGTTTGCATTGAACTCACCTTTTCCTCCATTTTCTTTAGTACCTCCTCAGCTTTAACACCAAACAATACATCTTTTTGAAGAGGTGCATCCAGTAATTTAGCTTTGACATGATCTGGTAAGGCTTGTTCTTTGAGCCAAGCATGTCTATGTATGACAGACCCTGTAACAGCAGCTCTACATGAGGCCTCTAAAGCATCAAAACCACATTACAAGGTATGTTTACCCACTTGCTATGCACTATGCAACAAATCCTGCAACTCTTTTAAATCTGGTTGCTCAGGTTGTGTCATTTTGCTTTTCAACTCAGATAATAAAAACTGTTGATACTTTAACATATGGAACTGACAATTTAATGCCCTCATGGTTAAAGTGGCCGAGGTATACACTTTTTTCCCCCACCTTTCTAAAGCTCTGGAATCTCTCTCTGAAGGTAATGGGTTTTTAGCAGTGGAGGCCTTAATTCCCTTGGGACCCTGTGAAATAGTTTCTGGGTCAGCAGTATGGCTCTTGTATAGGAACTGGTGTGAATCTGGAACCCGGTAATACCTGTCAGGTTTAACAGGAGCCGGAGGTAAAGAATCTGGGTTGAGGCTGGCTTCTGTGTACACATCATCTAATATATCTAAGACAGGAGGGATAGCCAGAGGCCTATGCTGGGGGAGCAAGAGAAAATCCCTGAGCCTTTTCTTGGAATCTGAGTAGTCTTGGCCTTCCCAGTGAAAGTGTTCCCTCAAAGTATGTAGGGTTTCCCCAAAAGAGTAATCCTCAGGGGGGGGAGACCGAGGGAATAGACTCCTCTGCATCAGAGTCTTCAAAAGGAGAATATGTATATTCCTGGTCCTCAGAATGTTCAGAGGTAATAGAGGCTTAATCTGAGGAAGGGTAGTCTTCCTCTAATCTGGGCCTTTTGTCCGAGGGGGGTTGAGAATTCCTGATAAGAGTAATCAAATCCTCAGCCATTTTGAGCATCTGTTTTATAGGCATAGGGCCTTGAGAGGGGGAATGTGGTCCTAGTTTTTTAGTTTTCATGGCTGCTTTAGATTTTGTGAAAGCCTTAATGGAGAAGGAGGAAGGCCTGAAGACACCTTGAGAAATGGCAAGCCTGTCTAAACTCTGGGTTTCCCCGCCAAAAGTGGCGTCGGTATCTGTAGTCGGAGTGGGGGCCGAGGAGCCTGTGACCTCGGGCACAGAAGACACCGGTAATGAAGTGTCATCGGTAGTCAGGGGCTGTGTAGGCACCTCACTGAGAACCGGAGAACCGGTAGTCGGCCTTAGCGTGGTGTCAGTAGAAGTCGCAGACCTCGTATGTTGATCCTTCTCCTTGCGTCTTTTACCCAAAACTGGAGTCGGAGTATCCGACGACATAATGTAACTAAATTTTTTACCAAAATAGTGATGGGCAAACTCTGCCCGACGCTTAATAGTGCGTTTGTTGAATCTAGCACAAAAACGGCAGGCCGAGACGTCGTGGTCTGGGCCTAAGCAAGGAATACAGAAAGAGTGGAAATCCTTATGCGGTATTTGCTTCCCACATGAAATGCAATTATTAACTTTGTCTGACATCGGTCTGAGGCAAGAAAAGTTTCAACGGGTACTTAGCTTTCAAGAAGACTTCGGCTGAAATATTTTCGTAAATCTCAGGAGCTGGCCGACCGGCACTTGCGAACTGCTTCTGCTTCGGGCACCGCGCGGCAAGAAAGACTGAAGAAGATGGCGTCGGCTGGCTCTTTTATACCCCTGCCGCACTGACGTCAGGGAAGAAGCGACGACAACCGACGCCAGACCTAGACTTTGGAATTCGGCCGACCGAGGACCCGCCTGACAGCAGGATAACCCATCTGTTATGACTGCAGCTGTATGCACGATGAACATCATTGCTCTTACACTGGGGTCTCATTGCCGCAAGTCTGTCACTAATTCTGAATTCTGATGACATCCCTCTTTGTCCTTGCTATTGTGCATGAACACTGCTCTTACACTGGGGTCTGAATGCCACGGGTCTGTCACTAATTCTGAATTCTGATGACATCCCTCTTTGTCCTCACTATTGTGCATGAACACTGCTCTTACACTGGGGTCTCATTGCCACGAGTCTGTCACTAATTCTGAATTCTGATGACATCCCTTTTTGTCCTCACTATTGTGCATGAACACTGCTCTTACACTGGGGTCTGATTGCTACGAGTCTGTCACTAATTCTGAATTCTGATGACATCCCTCTTTGTCCTCGCTATTGTGCATGAACACTGTTCTTACACTGGGGTCTGATTGCCACTAGTTTGTCACTAATTCTGAATTCTGATGACATCCCTCTGTCTTCTGAACCCTCTCCCTCACCATAATTCCCGCACTATTTCTAGCCTGTCCTCCTCCTGAGTGCCAAGTGGCTTTACTGCATATCTTGTCTTTGGATACCTTAACATCATGTCATCCACTTCCAAGCCTCAGTGTACACTGAGTACAGCAATTCTTATTTCACAGGTTGATTGGTTTTATGCTTTGGATATGGGTCCCCAGTGTAGATCAAGTCCTCAGACTACTTATCACTGGTAAGTACACATGCCCATTTTTGGCAACAACATGAATGAATCATATTTTATTCCATTAAATGGTGACCATGGCATGCAGATGCACTACCTATGATCCATGTTCTCCTATACACTGAGCACCAGAATAGATTCCCCTTTATAAGGTACCATCTACAGTCTGTACTTCTGCCCATAGCTTCATTCTTAGGCAGGTTTGAGATGGAAACACTTGGCATGTTTTTCAAAGATGGAAGAAACCTCACAGACACACAGGGAGAACATCCAAACTCAAAACAGGCATTGGTCAGATGTCTGAATAAAACAAATCTTGTACGTGTATGGGACGTGAAGACCGTAACCAATAAGCCATCTGGTCTCATATCAATAAAACTGTGTTATTACACTGTATGCCAAACATTATTCACTTTATAAGAATCTTATCCTTTAGTAATTTTCTTTCATTACTTTTTATTTAAATACAAATGCATTTAGTTACTTATTTATTTGACTAAGAGACTCATTCATTGATTATGCGTCAGTCTATGTCAACTGAATTCTGATGCAGATTAACAAAAACATGCTTATCCACTATAATCTCTTTGCTCCCCCATTACATCATCAACATACAGAATCACAACATGACGCAGAATCAGGAAGTATCTGGCAGCTGTTCTGTCTACAGAAAATACAGATACAAGTTTAGACCTTAATAAATTTACTTCCAATGATAAAACTAATGTAAAAGACTACATATTTTAGAATCAGAAAGCCCACTTTACGTGATAAGAGAAAAATTACTGCAAAAAGTAACATTAAGAAAACATACCTTTGCAGGGCTGTCCTTAGGCCTGTTTGGTCCAGTAGAACCCTGCTCCCACAAGTGGCCTCATACAAAGCTATGATTGGGTCATGATGCATATATTACGTATCCTAGAGATTTGGTTGAGAGACACTACAGCAAAGTGCAAGGCATTTCCTACTGGCAGTCTTTCTTCCATAAAAGTTATGACTCTTGTCAATGGAAGGGACTACATTTCCTATCATGCACTGCACTACTGGCTAGTCTGACTTTATTAGTAACCACAGCTCTACATCTCTTGTATGGCTCACAGTATTAGCTACTTACACTCCCAAAGTAGTCAGTTACTGTTGCTGAGTGTTGGACAGGGTATTCAACAAAAAACTGGCTGCATTACCATCTGGTTTTGTGCACCACTCTGTTACTGTCTTGAAAATAATAAGACCTGGCTTAACTGGAAGATTGATAAGAGACATTTTATGTTTCCTTTTGTTTCGCTTGCTGACATATGGTTTATGATAATCTGCTAATGAATACAATTATAAGAAGTAATTATGGTACAGCTGGACTGGGAGAGCATGTAAAACAACAATATCAGGCATAATGTTGTTGCTGTTGTTTACAACAAGTAGGCATAATCAAAGTGCTAATTTCTGATAACTTAGACTTGTGACAGAATGTTGTCATTTTGACAGCATGGCAGAGAAGTGCTTCCCAAATGCCAGAGAACTAATTCAAGAGAAGTGAAAAATGAGGTGTCCGTGCTGAATGATGGGAGGCAGAGCTGGTAAGAAAAATTATCTACTTTGCTGAAAGTTGGAAAACAGTAAAAGAAACACTTTGTGCTACATTGACATCTGAGAGTTTCAGATTTGAATGCAAAACAGGTGTCAAGAAGAACTAAAGATAGAAAATGATCAGAATGGACTGGAGGAGTTTTGAGAGGAAGTATATTACAGAAAGCTACATGCTCATTTTGCATCTATATTCATTTCCTTGAGGCATTCTGATTTCTCCCCATCTGCCAAAACATGGTAGTGGGGGTGGTGGCTAAATTACTCTTACAACTAAACCTTAGTAACCTGGGATACAGCTAGGAAAGATGTGCATGAATTAGAAAACTTATCTAGTTTAACAAACAAATAAAATATCATTAAACTTTCAGAAGCAGTTATAAGTGGATTGAAGTGGAATGTGGCCATTGCTATTTCTATGCAGAGGCCAGAGATTCTTGTGATTATTATAGTTGCTGTACATTCTAAAGAAGTTCCACCAGTTTTATGTGGTTTTGTGGAAGCACATTGACCTACAGGAGATGTTAAATCTGGGGGTGATCTAAGAGTCCAATAACCTGCTTTTGTATAACATGTTTTATGCAGAATACAAGCTAATAAATACACATATTATTTATTTTAATACATAGTGACAGCATATACTCCTGATACTTAATCAGAAATAGTCAGGCCCAGGATATCAGCAAGTAGAATGTGGACTGGGGTTGTAAATGGGGAGCAGTGAGGGTGTCCCACCAAAATGGCCCACATTTGACCCCACAATTGCTAAGACCATCCCTGCACCTTTTCACTTAAATTTTTTAATGTTTTCTGTGAAAACTACAACTGGGACAATAATCATGGAATGATGCCGTGACCTTTGACAGGATGTGGTAAAGGAATGACATTCCTATATTACATCTCAGGTAACATTTGTCAGATTAGAATGGTAATTCAGCTTCAGTGATAAAGCAAGAATTAATGACTAGTTTGACAATCTTAGACCTCTGAACCAGTGGCTCCAAAAAGCAGATAATTTTCTACTTGTATTTAATAAAAGCAGCCATAGCTGTGAAGAGCTTGTTTGGAGTCTCCTGCGGGACTGAACCCTGCCTAAATCAAAGGGACGATGTGCCCATCACCCAGAATATTCTGCTACCTAAACTATCTTGGAAGTACTAGACCTTAAAAGTCCCATTTGACAGAGACTTTTGAGTAAAGTTGTAGTCAATGAGTGATTTTGTGGGATCTTTGCTGAACGCGCTGCATTGAAGTACATGCATTTATTATGAGCTCAAGCAACTTCATTTAAAGAGAAAGTGTGAGTTTTGTACTAATGTTTCCTCTTTACACTTGAGTTTGTTCAACCTTGAAGTTAATGTATTTAATTGTCATGAGTACTGGATAAAGCTCCTATGTGGGGGTGAGGAACAACTCCCTTACAAAAAAAACATCCTTTGTGTTATGTGTAATATTGTGCCTTGCAGTGACTTGTTCTTACAGCTGTATGTGGTTTTGATTACATGTTTTACTATTCATTGCATCCCAGTGGAACAGCACTTACATACTTATAAACCCGATAGTCACATCTGCCCCTGTAGATCAAGAGGTTTTGCTTTCTAAATGAATCTGGAGCTATTCAATGCCGGTGGACTATCGTAGAGAAAACGGTGTACCTTCTGTGCAAGACTCTTAACTCCACAACCAGCAGACATAGCAGGCCAGTTGGTCATTATCTGCAATGTTTATATTTTTGTGTTAGTCGACAATACCAAGAATAATGACAGAATGCTACTAGGGATGAGACCAGTACATCTACAATCTCTGGACATGTTCCATTCATCAGAAGCAATAGAGCAAAATTAGATTTAAAGCAGGCAAATGAATACTCCTTACTGACTGAATGGATACATAATTGCACCTTAAGTTATGCCAGCTATGTCAACATTCTAAACTTCTATACCTCGGCAGAGTTCAACACCCCTATCCAGTTACGGCTGGAATTAAAAACAGATGTATTCCAGCAACACTACATGACGCAGACATCTAAAATGACAATCCAATCAGCTGTGTTCCAGCTATTTTTTTTTCTTTTTTTGCAATAGTCAGTTACATCAGCAGCTCAAATCAGTTAAAAGTACACAATATGACCTTTTAGTTACATTATAGTAACAAGTAAGATGTGGAATAAAAATTATTCCACTGATATGAACTTTCCACATCAAAAATTATAACTGTAAGCTGATAAAGTTAAATAATGGCTAGAGAGATGATATCAAAATTTTAACATTTTTTTAACAGATCTAAAAATGCTGGACTGTGATTCTCAAAACATTGTTAAACAACTATGTTAGAGCTCCTCAAATAATAAAATGTGTTTGCATAAAGGTGTAATTCTCAAAAACCTTTATGTAGCAATATGTAGGGAAATTTGTCAAAAAGTAATGCAACAATTTTTGTAGTGACTGTATTATTTGGGGTGGGCCCAGAGGCTTGAGGCTACATGAAGAATTCCTGTTGTGGTGTACACAGCAAAGACATAGTGACTGCCATTAAAGTCTTCTGCAATTGGAGTGGATAGAAATGTCTGGTATGAACAGGAGCAGGTTGGGAGAAGACAATAACGAAACATCTGACAGACCTTACATTATATGGAACACTACCATTCACAGAAACTCATCTCACACACTGGTCGTCTGGTGATAAAAGACTTAATTCTAAATGAACTCTTCCTGTCTTACAATTTATAATACATACGATATTTTGCAGCCTACGCACTTTAACATTTTTAATACACAGCAGAGTCATGAATATTAGGCTATAAATATAACATTTGTTAATGTTAAGTTATGAAGCATATTGAGAATCTTGTACTTTATCAAAGACTGCAATCAGAATGACATAAGCGTCATTCTAATCTTAGTACTATAGAGTTAATCAGTTCACCAATTGCAGCATTTTGTAGCAAGGCAGCATGGTGCTTAGGACAACAAACCAACAGTACACAGACAGACAATAAATAAATGACTTGTGGCAACACAATAACCCATTGCAGTCTGAAAGATCGGTGAAAAGTAGCACCAGCCATATTTCTAATTAGACTCATTAACATTCAGAGACAAGCTAATGGAATGCCCAAAAGGAATCCAATTATCAATAGAAATGCAAAAGGTAAGAAAATAACCTGCACGCAGCCAAAGTTGAAAGGAAATCAGGATGTGAAATATTTTTTCACCAAGAAGCTGTACGTGAAAAAACAAAACTGAAAACTAGGATACCTATGATTTTTCTTCATATTCCAGCAAACAGCAACTGCTGATTTGCAACCAACCTTACAAAAGTTTAGAAAGAGCAATACATTTAGAACCTGTCATAGAAGCACAAGTAAATAAAAAAATACCACCACATAATTTATACATCTGTCAGGCTCAAAGAACACCAAACCACATTTACTAGCCTCATTTTTCTTTTTCTCTTATTTTGCAGCTGTAGAAGTACTAATGCAGAATTACACGTTCACAAAACAAAACAATACAAAACAATGCAGAAAAGCATTAATCTTTAAAAAGTCACACAGCCATGCAAGACTCAAACTGAACTAACAATATAATGTAGAATAAAACATTGAAGGCAAACATTTTTGCCTGAGTATGGTACATCTATCCAGCCAGACTTGAACCAACCCCCTTCAAGTGAAAATGTTCCTTGTCTTACATGCAGCACACATCACACACATTGCCTTACCAGTCTTTTTGGTGGTTTAATGAGAGGACGGTTCATGCCATTCATTTTATGATAGAGACCACATGCATTGCAGAGATAGTGTCCAGTCCCATCTCTTCTCCAAAGTGGTGTGGACATTGCTCCACAATTCACACATTCACGACCTTCTCCCGAAAAGTCTTCAAAGAACTCTGAAGTCAGAAAAAGAAAACAAAACCTGTATGTGAAGAACAACTTAAATCAAATACTGCACATTCAAAGGATGTTTTACTAGGAAGATCAGACTTCTGCTTTGAAGAACCGATTATCATCATGAAAGCTATATGTCTACTCGCTCATCACTTTTTGTAAGGTTCTTACATAACACAGACCTAAAAGCAATGTGAAATCACACAAATGAATACACTCCTTAACAATACCAGACTGCAGGTTATAGTATAAACAACAATGTTCTAGCATTTAAAAAAAAAATTCATACAATCAGGAATGTAAAGTTTAGAATCTTTAAAACACCTCTTTTTTGCATATATGACCACTTTGGGATTTACATTTACTCAAGTTGCAATATTTCAGTAGCGACATATTATGCGCCAGGCAATGTGTTCTCTATCTGAATTTATTATGATTTTATAAAAAATAAATCAAGCCACTAAACAGCACTATTCCAAAAACATGAAAGACTGTCAGATTTTTAAATGAGAGCACCGCTGTGATAAAGGTTACTCTAAACTACTTTCTGTACCCGACCCTTTCCCAGACGGCCTCAGTTGTAGCTGAAAAGGGTCTGTGAAGGAACAGATGATTTGCTTGGTTTACTAATGAATAATAAAAATTAAACAATATGTTAAGAGCCTAAGATGGCTTTCAGGGGCAACAGCATGTTTTCAGTGACTAAAAAGCAATCTTCTGTCTGCCTAAAGCAAAACTTGAACATGATGTACCTTAAACTCCATTCGTGTACTTTTCATGCCTGTTATTATTCAATTCAAAAATGCATGGAATAAAGTCTTTTAAACAAGCAATAGGTGCAAGAAAAGAACTACATCCATGAAGAATGGCAATGTATTCCACAGCACATATGCATGCAAACATGTATGTATAACATGCATGCACACAAAAACATAAACACACTCATGTACATGCTTACACACACACACACACACACACACACACACACACACACACACACACACACACACACACACACACACACACACACACACACACTCAGCCTCCCACACAAATGCACACAAAACCATGCATCTAACATATGCAGTGTAGCAGTGTCAATCAAACTGATAGCATATCTTTAGAGTACAAGAAAAAATCAGATATCCCAGAGGAAAACAATATGAACAAAAGAGGAACAAGCAAACCCTCACAGAACATACCCATCTGAGATATTAAGTCATGGTCGGGGCGCTACAATGCCACAAATCTAACCATGCTGTCTCATTGCAGGCCATAACATCAGACTAAGTAATTTAGTTATACTTTTTACAGAATATTATATTTAAATTCAGCCAATATGCCGTTTTGTACTAGTAGTTGTACACTTGCTTAGCTTGCCAAGATGATACTTACTGTGGTAGGACATGAGGAGAAATTAAGTAATTCAGTGTTGACAAGAGGCAGACTAGTGGAGGTATATTAGGAGTGTGTGTTTGTGCATGTGTTACTGATCAAAGACACAGAGTTTGGGTTAGGTGAAGTGACAGACAAAGTGAGGCAAGCATTTCAAGTTAGAGTTAGAGATAGGGTTAGGTAAGGGGACTGATGTAGTATGAGGTGTGTGTGTGTGTGTGTGTGTGTGTGTGTGTGTGTGTGTGTGTGTGTGTCTGTGTGTGCCTGTGTGTGTGTGTGTGTGTGTGTGTGTGTGTGTGTGTGTGTGTGTGTGTGTGTGTGTGTGTGTGTGTGTGTGTGTGTGTGTGTGTGTGTGTGTGTGTGTGTGTGTGCGTGTGTGTGTGTGTGTCTGTGTGTGTGTGTGTGTGTGTGTGTGTGTGTGTGTGTGTGTGTGTGTGTGTGTGTGTGTGTGTGTGTGTGTGTGTTGTGTGGTGTGTATGTGTTCAAGCTGTCTTGTGCAGTTGTAGTGCTCCAGACAGGCTTTTTTAAATGTAAGGTGTCAGGGTTAAGGTTAGAGGCAAGGAATGGGTTAAACTTATCAGGTATTTTATTGCTAAGGTGGTGCATGGAGACAGAACACCTGGGGCTCTGGGAAACCAACCTGCACACTCTTGCAGCCCTTGTCAGTGGGCCAGTCTCCCTTTTCTTGCATTTTGCAGAGACATTCTCGGAACCTGGGGTCTTCAGAAGGTGAAGCAGTGGAAGCTGGGCTCCCTTATCCTCTAACATCAGTGGTGTGAGACTCCTCAGGTGAGCCTGATTGCATGGACTTGGAAAGACCACTACAGACTATTTTTGTGGTGGCTATCAGACATAGATGAAAGTAATTGTCTTTATGTTGCTTTGAACCACAAAAAACTGTAGACGTTTCAGAAGGTGCTTTTGGAAGGCACTGTTCTAATGCAAAGTGTTCCACTCATACTGAACTCTGGGCCAGTTTTAGCATCTGGACTAGCACTCTGCGGAGTGTGGATATTAATGAAGACAGCACTAATATCTGTTGTATGGCTGCCCCATCTCCAAGCCCCCTCTGAAGGGGCCTACAAATGTGTCATCAGTGCCGGGAAACTGGAGGCTAGAAGTGGGAAGATTACAGCCAATGCAGTGGAAATAAACATTGAGTATCAATGCTTTCACAGCAGAGAGTTCCAGCATTAAGAACAAGGCCTGAGCATGTACTGCTGGGCAATGCAAGGGTGGCTTCACGGTTATATAATGGACATTATGTGCTGCTGTTTCTACAATGCTAGCATAAGAAGATGATTGCATGACAGCGAAAAATGCTGTACTAATGTCAGTGGCAAAGGTATCATCACCAGCAAAGATGACAACACCCACACTGGGGAGCAAGTCAGCATCAGAAAGGAAGACCAGATGAATATTTAAGGTAAAGCTAAGATGTCACAGCATTATTTTCTCTATTATCTTGGGAAACATGGCAGCCAGCATGCCCTTTCTCTCTTCTCTTATATAGGCCATGTCAACTGTTTACAGTCTGGCTGCTAAGACATCAGGAGTAGAGGCAGTTGCGAGGTCTTTCTGCTAGAGCTGGTTGTGGATTTTGAGGAAAGGACTCCTCCCAAGAAAAATTCTTTCTTATGACTCAATGGCTTCTTGTTGCTGGATGTATTCTTTTTTGGATATAGCCAGCATCGGGGCCCACACACTATTTGTCAAGCCCACTTTGTCATGTGATGCCAGAGTTGTCTGTGCTGAAAGGATCCTCCAGTACTTGACGCCTTTTTGAAGAAGCTGGTGTAGAGGCTTCTTCTCCATTGGATTTTTCTAAATGACCTGTGTTAAACCATAGCTTTATTAAATCCTCTGCAGATGTTGGATGTCCTTTTATGGGACATGATATGATGCCTTTCAGGCCAATTCTTTGATTAATAGCTTATGCATTTTGAAGCTGGAGTGATGACAGGATGAGGGAGATGAAGACAGATGCCAAGAAAAAAAAATGTCAGAAATACACACCAGGGGACAGAAAATTACAAAAAGAATGAGAAATGGTTTCCTGAGTGGCAGCAGTAACAGTCAGGAACAAGATTTTCTTGACTAAAACAAGAAAACATATCAATATCTTCTATGGATGTGTACTGTGGATCCTAAGTCAATGTACAGTAATGAACAGCTAGAGATCTGGGAGCAGACTTGCGATATTGACAGCATAACAAGGAGCAATTCCCTAAGGAAGCTCCCAATAGAAAGCTGTCCCTATACCTGTAAAACACAGTCCTGCAACTTACTGAAGACAGGTCATTTCTTACCAAATCCTCCATTCCTCTCTTCTCTTTCTGAACAGCCTATACTCCGGTACCTCCATGCACTCCTGCCTGAAGTTGTTCATCCATTTTCTGTGATTTCAGCCATGTCTGTCTTCCCCTGCTGCCCTGCTGCTTACAGTTCCTCAGTCTTTTTATCCAGTGTCCTCTCTGTCTGGTATTACACAATTCTACTAGTTACAAGCCTTATCCCTTGTCCACTGTAACAGACAGTCATCACACTCCATAGCTATCTCCTTTGTGATGTGACCAATTAACTGCAGATTAAACATTTAGAATTCATTAAAGTACTAATTTAAATGACTCTACGATGTAGGCTCTAGTTAGAGAATGCATGTATCTCAGAAGAGGGTCCATCTGAGATAGAAGTCTCCATTAGTCTCTTTATAACCACAATAAATATTTTTGCTACATGTGTGTTGCAAACAGATGAGCACCCAGAATAAGTGTTACATTCTTTGTCACATGGACTACTATGCCTGACCAAAACAGCACATGTTTATTCTGGATATCCGAAACTTTGAAGACATCCATTTAGAACACAACAAACAACCAAAACTCACTTTGTGAGAATAATTTATCAACAGCACAATTACTTAGGAATACAGACAACAAAACATAAATATGTACACACCTTACAAACAACAAAACTGCAAAGCTGTGGCAATCCAATTAAAGACAGCAAAGCATGCAAGGCTGATATGAAACAAGAGTGCGAACTGTTTCATACATTCACCATGTATTGCGCAGATAATACACTCATTTAGCAAAGTTACTTGAATAAAAAATGCACACTTGTCATTATTGTGACATTGACCTAAGGCTTTTAGAATCACATAACATATACATTCCGGCTCATCAGAACGTAAGAGCATTTGTTGGATAAAACAGAATACTAATGCTTTCTGCAGACTAAAACACGAATAATGGATGTGAATCAGATTTACTCAGAAGATTTGTTTTAAATTTTAAACAGTTTACAGCATTTTATGAACAGAAAGCATTTTCAAAATCTCAAAATATGAGAAGCTAAAGATCCCAGTATTTACTTTCTTCCTTTCTATGTGTTTACTTGATGTTACTTTCACAAGCAAGTGTACAAAACCATCATCATACAATTCAACAATCTGAAGCACAGACAGCAATAGCCATAGTGTTTTATCTACTTCACAGAAAAATAGCTTTACTTCTTCCAACTCCAGTTTTCTTGCAAGACATGTAACTGCATATTTAGTTATGTTTGTGTCTTCATTCTGATAAAATGAATTGTATATAGAATTCCCCTTTTTCTTAAACAAATGCCATAATTAAACTACTACATGGCTCTTCATTAGTGCACAATAAATACAACAGTGTCATGCAGAAGAGATGTGTTTTCTGCACACCAAGCAGGCAACAAGACAATTGTGCAATGAACAAAGCACAGCTTGTGACCTGACAATTGTCACAGAAGTATCATAACACACCTGAGGCACCTTTCCAGCAAACCAACACACAAGCACATGCCCTGACACACACAGACATGCACACAAACACTTACACAAAACATACTCATACCACTCAATATATCTCTCAACTGTACAGACTTTCACAGAATGTCCAGATTTTTGGCTCATATTTTTGGTCTGTTCCTCTTTTTTTTTCATGGCAAATCACTGGAATGATCTCAGGACTGAAGTCACTAAATAATGACATACATTTGAGTTTCAGACTTCAAATCCTTCAGAAAATGTATGTTAAAACAAATCCTGTTACTCTAGCAACCTTCTAAGTTTATAAGAGCAATATTTAAAATATGTCCCTGTTGTACCTCCATTTTTCTCAAGCTTTGTGCAGATTTTTTGCATTAACAGGTTGAGAGGTATGTCACTCAACTGTACAGATTTTTCACAATGTCCAGATTTTTGCCTGACATTTTCAGTCTATTCCTCATAAAATATGTACTTATGTCTCTGAATAATGACATACATTTGAGTTTCAGAGTTTATATGCTTCAGAAAATCAGTGCCAAGGGTATAAGTAGGCATACTCCATGTACTCAAATGAGTATGTCTTTCTGAGTATCTCTTGGAAACTTCCAACACTCAAAAAGCACAGAATGTTTAGAACTGTGTAAATGAATATTTACAATACAGATGTATGCAAAGAATGGGTTTGAAAATAAATACATCTCTAAAAATTGTTTTTATGGGTATAAATGATAACAGATGAAACTAATAGGTCCCCTTCCTATATGTCTGAGGTTAGCATTTTCGATGGTGGGCGCAACAACATTAGGCATGAGTATAACATGTTAATTTCTGGCTACACCCTTGAGCAGCGCTAACACAAATCCTCTTATTCTAGCAATGTGCTAACTTTATAAGAGCAATATTTAAAAATTGTCCTTACTTCTGGGTCTGTGTCCTCTGTTAGTTTAGGCTTTGTTTGAATGTGCTCCTTTTAAACCCCAAACTCATCAGATAAAAAAAAGAGCTGACATTTTGCCTGAGCAATGAAGTAAGTAAAAAAATAATATTTTTGTTAGATCTTTGCAGGGGAAGCAAGCTTCTCTGCACTCACAAAGTTTGGGACTGTGACCTCATACTCCTTATTAATTATATCACCAGTCTGGGATAGTGCAGCTTTAGTGAAATGTAGATTCCGGTCAACCAATTTTTTTTTTGTGACCCCAGAGTGTGTAAGTGGTGGCGTGAGATTTTGGGGCACATCTCTTGGCAACAGCTTTGCTTGTTGGTTTTCTATGGGTTACTTTATTTTTGTTTTCATAAGAAGAAGAGCTGACAGCAAGACTTTCCCCAGTCCGCTTCTTGGCTGGGGTGCTTTGTGTGTGGAGTGTGCAAGTCCTCCCTGTGTTCACTTGGGTTTCCTCTGGGTGTTCCAGTTTCCTGCCATAAGCCACAGACATGCAGAAGGTGGATCTAAATTGGCCATATTTGTGAGTGTATGTGTGAGTGTGTGGTGTGGAAGAACTACCGTGGCAGGGCTAGCCACCCGGTGGTGTAAACCTTGGTTCTAGATGGTTATCACTGTTGAAGTAACACCCCAACCCCATGCACGAAATGGCAAAAGGGGTTGTGGATGGATGGAAGAGCTGACATAATTATGCCTCCCTATAAAATATTTATTTTAATAACTTGTTGTGAATTAGCCCTTAATATAATCCATGTGCGCTACTCAAGTCTCCCACATTTTCAGTAGTGCCCAGACTTTGGCTCAATATTTAGCTTTATCCTTTCTAAACCCTTCTAAAATAAGCATATTTGGAAAAGGTGATGGATTACACTTACTAAATGCCAATAATTAGAGGGATAGACTTCTTTTAGTTCATGTTAATTCACATTATCTTACACTAGCAATGTCTCAAATTAATAATGCTAAAGTTTGAAAAAGTGTCCCAGATTATTTCTGGATTTGTTCCTGATTCTGGTAATATAACAGTTGAAAGCTATGTACCACACACATACAGTATAGAACTTAACGTCTTTGTATCTGATTTCACTCAGCAGATGCAAATGCGTGCACACATGTACATGCACACACATGCACATGCACACACACGCATGCACGTGCACACACTTTATCTAACTCCTTGGGTGTCCTACTTCAAACAATCTGCTTCTCCTGTCTCTATAAGACGGTTTGGGAAGTACCAGAGACATGAGTCAGGAGAAGCTTGTGGTCAGATGGTTTGGGAAGTACCAGAGACATGAGTCAGGAGAAGCTTGTGGTCAGATGGTTTTGCTGCCACAATACAAGGCACAACAGATAAGCAAACAAACTAGGAGTCCAAAGAATATGACTTCGACATACCATATCTACAGCTATATCTATACATACATATACATATCTATCTATATATATATATTTTATTTATTTACTTATTTTACATTTGTTTACTGGGATAGTTCGACTGGATGCATGTCCATTTTCAGTAGAGGCCCGGGGAGAAATGCTCCACATAAACGAAAACATACACTGATTACACAAGAAGTTACAAAAAACAACTAGAATATATGAAAAAACAAAATGTACATAACGTGTGTGTATATATATATATATATATATATATATATATATATATATATATATATATATATATATATATATATATATATATATATATATATATATATATATATATATATATCATATCCCTGAGCTCTGTACTCAGCTAAAATGAAGATCACGGTTTGCGCTTGCAAATCAGTTTTTCTTTCTAGTGGGTTGGTCTTGCATTGTTGAAAAAAAAACAGTAAGCATGTTTTTTTCCTGCTTTATACTTAGTAGTTTGTTTATTCATAAAACAAAAGGGGTTCTCAGACCCTAACAGAAAACTGATAAAGTGAAACACTTAAAACAGAAGGAATTTTGGACTAAAATTAGAACGCTTTACGTATGTATGAAACAACCCTTCACAATATGGGCAATAGCCACACCACAAGATAATAGGGTTGCAACCTTTTCAAATGCCCAAAGTGGGACATTTTTGGTACAAACATCAGATTTTTGCAGGCTGAAACATACCCCCGACCAGTACAAAGAACAGAACTTCACTTTTTTGCCTAGCTAAAAGCTTATTCTTGTAATGTTTTAGTTGTTTATTCTGTTTCTTATAACATTTATGTGGTTCAGATACAGAATAACTGCTTTATGCAACTATTACATAAAATATAGGAAATAATTTTGTCCTAAAATTTCAGGACATTTGCCATTTTTACAATTTTTTTGCAGGACACAACTGCCCAAAGAGAGACTGCCCCTCGTAAAGTGGGACAGGTGCCTGCAAAATAAGAATTGTAAAACTGGACAGCATGGGAGAATACTGAACATGTAGCAATAAGCTACATTAGCTGCATCAAATGATGTTATATATTACAAGTTTAAAAATAATGATGATAGAGGGAAAAGCCCCGCTTCACCTAAACTTATGTATACTAACTCCACAGTCATGCTAACTCAAAGAAGGGGGAAATCCCACCAGAAAGGAAACCACTCCCAGCACAACTCACCAACAGTTATTTCCTAGGGAGGAGCTCTGATCATCAGCGAGTTGAATCTCGAGCAATTAAAGCTTGAGAGTTCAGGTTTCATCCACCAGTGGGTTACCTGACTTGGCTTTCAGTTTCTAATACACCTACACTATTTGTCACTAAGTGTACATGATCTGTATTCAAGAACATCCCTACCACATTTTTTTCTGCTGTCTATTCACTCTGAAATATTACACTAAATGTACTCATAGTACACATTGCGGTAACCTTTATAAATCACCCTCGATATTTAAGATTGCAAGAAAATAAGTTGGAAAACTAATATTATTATATAAAGGTGGGAGTTATTCTTATGTTGTCTACTCACTCAGAATGGTGTACACTTAAGTTTAGGCATTAATGAATCTTGCCCTTACAAGGAATATAGTGATGGTTTTGTATAGAAAATAGATAGATACAACTACTATATATATCTATATCGGTAGCTATATCTATGTCAATATCTACACATGCATGCAAACAGAGACAAGAGACACACATGCACATACTCACACATACACACACAGACTAAAGACCAATCAATATTTTTTCCAGATCAGTACACTGGGAAAAAAATAAATAAATAACTATCTTAGTTTGCAACTCAAAGCACTACTTGAAATAAGACAAGGCCAGACTCCAGTGGAAACACTCAAAGCTCCCCTCTGACAAAAACAAATTCATACAACTTAGAAACCTAACCTAAAAGCTGTCAGAAGACACAAAACTTGATCACATTACAGAAAACAAATATAATGTCCTTTCCAAAGCAGTTCTGGGAAGAGGTTATCCTTGTAACTGGTTAACATCAGAATTCCAACAATCTCACTCCTAACTTTCTCTTCACAAAACCTCCAGCAATGACAGAGTAAAAGAATTCACACCTCTGCCATAAGCAGCAAGCCCATCCCCATTTAAACATTCTTTCCAAGCAAACACCTCAGTGAACTATCTTTCTTCTCAGAACCATAGCAAGAGGTCATTTGGCAGTGTGGGCAGAGTCCAGACTGGCACGCTCTTAAAACCTACAGTTATCAAAAAAAGAGATTTTCCCAAGTCCTGAACTGCAGCACATAAATTCCAAGGGAAATGGCTTGCTTTACTCCTCCCTGGATATTGCCCCATCACTTCCTTTATAATACTAGATTTCTGCTGTCGGAACACATAAAATGGAAAGATATTGAATGGCTACTAGGCCAGAGCTCAATGGATGTACTATGTGGAGTAGATAACTTACATCCATGGCTTATCTCTTTACTCAAAGATCACATAGTAACCTCTTTCTGTCACATCTTCAAAATGCCTATATGACAAAACATTATGCCCAAAATATGAAAATCAGAAATAATCAAGCCACATTCCAAAATACCAACTTGAGCAACAGTGTCTGAATTTAGACCTATTTCATTTTTTCACCCCTAAGCAGTAAAATACCAGTAACTGTGTGTGTGTGTGTGTGTGTGTGTGTGTGTGTGTGTGTGTGTGTGTGTGTGTGTGTGTGTGTGTGTGTCTGCGTGTGTGTATCTGCGTGTGTGTGTGTCTGCGTGTGTGTGTGTGTGTGTGTGTGTGTGTGCACGCGCACACGCATGTGTGAGTGTGTAACTGTACAGATATAGATATAGATACAGATACAGATAGAGATACAGATACAGATATAGATATATAGATATAGATATAGATACAGATATATATAGATATATAAATATAGATAAAAATATAGATAAAGATATATATGAATGACTGCCTTATGAAACAGCGAATACTCTTTTGAGTGAAGAAAAACAGCTCAATCATTTTAGATCAAACATAAATGCATGAAAAATACAGTATTTTATGTAGGGAAGCACCCTTCCTGCACCCACATACCCCTGCTAATCTCAAATAAATAAATAATGAAATATATACCAACTCCAGGATCACACAACAAACAGGAAAGAGCAAATTCCCAGATTCGAGGAGCATGGCACCCAGAAAACAATGAAATAAGAACATTTCACTTCTTGAGCAAATAATCTTACAGACTGCAATCATATAGATAAATAGGGTGATAGAAATTTATGAAAGACCATTTTACTGAAAAAAAAGCCAGTCAGTCAAAATGGCTGAAAATCCATTTCTCTGAAAGAACATTTAATCAAATACAGAATAAGTGAAACATGACACAATGAAAAATACCCAAGGCAAAAGTTTTCAAAAACATCTCTTGCAGGGGAGCAAGCCTCCCTGCCCCCCCCCATTGTGGGGGGGGGGCTTCATTCCCCCTATACCCACTTACTTAAATATGCTTGCTCCACAGGTGCACAGCTGTGTAGAAAAGTGAAAATACTACACATAGGGAATTACTGCCACCAAACATATACACACCAGATCAACAGTGATGTACAGGTCACCTAAACACCAGTTAAAGGTTCTTCATACACGTCTAAATATTTATGCTTCTTATTTGCAGAATTACATGTAGCTATAAACACATTCAAAAAATGGACATTCAGACAAATCATCTTTCACTGAAACACTTTTAAGCTTTTGTACTGACCAATTTCTCATTCAGTGAAATTGTCATTAGATAAAATGTCATGAGAGAGAGAAAGGGACAGAGAGAGAGAAATGTATACGTATGTGACTATATGGACTTGTACCTTCAAAGCAATGCATTCATTGGATAGTTAGGCTCACAGTGACATGTAAGAGATGGTGACATCCTTTTAGGCATAAATAAAGATGACCTTTCCAAGATCTTTCATTCTCTAAATCATAACAGACTCGAGTCCTACTTGCTAAAGGTATAACTGAAAAATCAACAGCATATGACTGCTTTCTTACTGACAGGACATTACAAGCTAAAACTGTTTCCTCTCTTTCCAGATCTGTACCCATCACACTAGAAGTGCAGCAATGAGCAGTCCTGGTCCACCTAACTTTTATTTTTTCTTTTTCTTATCAAAAATATTTACTTTCTCTCCTTACCAACACTTCTACATACAGATAACATTGGGCTTATACAGAACTGGTCACTCACCACTCATAAAATCTGCAACTAGAAATTGACTGAATAATCTAAAAATATGGCTAATAAAAAGTTATTTATGAACTGTAAAAAATAAGGCCTTAATGACTGGAGCAGCAGAAAAAAATCCAATGTTAATGGTAAATTGCAAACAGAAACAACTCCAGACCTTCCCACAGAAACTTTAAACTGATCAAGACTTGAATTAGATCAAGAAACAAATTTCCAGCACCATACCACAGAAACACAGTAAAATCATCAGACTACTCTTCTGGTCCTGGAAAATATCCCATTTCCTTATATGTGAAAGTTCAACAGTAATAGGCAAAGGTACATACATGGCCTAGCTGGGATACAGCCTTCCCGTAGTAGCACTACCCTCCCAAAAATGTCTTAAAGCTCAGCAAAACACATTTAATAACATCTGCAGCTTCAATACTGTTCCTCCCAATCCAGAGTGAAACATTACTGTCCACTCCTACCAAAGCAAAAGTGCTCCCCAAAAAACAGTGCACAGATTCACTCCTTGCTTTTCTGTCCTTAAAAACTCATAAAAGAAGAAACATTTAGTCACGTCACTAGTTGTTTCCTAAACAGGTGAATTCTAACTTTCATTGCTGCCATACCAGAACCTCTTCACTTCAAAGTAAGTCCATAAACTCAACTCTGTTTCACTGAACACAGTGTTTCTGTCTCCACCTCAGAACTGGGAAATCCATCAATAAAGTGCTACTCATTCTTCTAGGCCACAGATACCTCAGGATTTTTTTTCTTTTGCATCACAGATCACAAGAAATCCTCTGCAAAACCACCATGGATTAGTAGAACTTAAATAAATTATACGTAAAGTAGAAATAAATGCACGTTGTGTCTATAACATTTAGGTGAGTGTAAAGCATAAGAGCAAAAGCCTTGATCTGCCAAAAAAAAAACAGATCTGTTTTTAAGAATTCCCCAGGCTAGACAAAAGTACTAGTACAGTTAACAGGAGACAAATAAAAACAAAACACTTCTATTTAATTGCTAGTGGTTTGAAATAAGTTGAAATGCTGATGTATATGCAGCAATTTGCATCAAATAGAGTATTTGTAAAAATCACCCCAAATCATCAGATGGTAGTTTGCAGTATTATCTCTAATCTGAGTGCGTGACTCTCCGATGATTTTCAGAACCCCGAGATCCCACGCACAAGTACTGCTACTCTCCTTCCTGAAAATCTGAAAAATGTAACCTCAGCAACTTAAAACTTCTCAAGAATTCCAAAGAGGTTATGCAACCCAAAGACCTAAAGCTGACCCCCCCCCCCTCAAGAGATTGGCAAAATGCTTTGACCTGCTTTTTTCATCAGACACCAACATGTTACACACGGCATCACATTCTGGTTCCCCTGCTGTCAGTTTACATCAGTATTTATAAGGAAAGGCCTGTTATCAGTAACATTTGTAACTGTGACAGTTCCCTGCCAATGCCATTTATAAACATAATACAAATTGTACTTGTTTCAGTGTTTTAACATTTATCGTGAGCTTTTTGTTCAATTTTAAATGTGGAAGTGGGCTATTAGTCCTGCTGTGTAATGTATGAAACCAGTTGCCATTTGTTGCTTGTCAGATCTTAACCACTTTCCCATTCTTGTCCAATAAAAATATCTTGCATTTACACAGTGAGGACAGTTATAAGTGTGACTAATAGAATAGAACAGAACCTTCCCCCCATGACTACAAGAATACTGCGCTGAGAGATACTCTGAAGGACTAAGAACAATGGGGGGTAGCATGACTTTAACACAACAGCACTTAACAATAAAACAAAAGGATCAAACCCCATCAACCAAGGACTTACTGAACTCTGCATCAAATCTGCAGCGTTTTCTACATAAACAAAATACACTGCACTCCTCCAAAGAACCCCCCAAAACTCTAGCAGAAACTACACTCTGTGATGAAACAGCTGGTGTAGAAATGAACGGGAGGCACATTTATGGTTGTTGCTGCATGCCTATGTAAACTTCTTCCACAGTCATCAGCAAATGAGAAAGCAAATGCTCTACACTCCCATGGAACTACTACATAGTTGTCACATAGTCCTCACCACTGGAGAACACTGCTGAATTGATGCTTGAGTTGAAAGGATGCAGTACGCCAAGGTTTTGTGACATACTTACAAAAGGATTCTGCTTCTAATACCAATAAGACTGGTAGGGGGGATCATGTCTTCTGTCCCTATAATCATATATGTGGCAAAGGCAAATATGTCATTTACAAGCATCCTAAATCACTGATTTGTTAGCATATATTCGATATTGGCTCTTTGGCTGTGAGTGAACGAGCCCTGCCTATGACCCAGGCAACCAGAGATCGACTAGCAGCTCCAGACAGGAAGAAGGGGGTAGGGCTGTGAGCACTCACCTGTCCATGGGTGGAGGGAGGGGGTTGCATGCCAGATTGGAGTACAGCCACTGTGCTGCCAGGTTCCAGAGAACACAGCAGAATGAATGCAAGGTGAGAAGGGTGTGAAGGCTATACTGGAGGTGATGTGCCAAACTGCAGTGGCAGGGCATGACCTCATGGAGCTTATGATGAGCATGTGGTTGCCTCACAAGGCAGGGCTGCCCAGAAATGAGCCTAGAACTAGCATGTTGGAAGTTAGGTCTCAATTCCATCAGCTCCAAGTGTGACACTCTCAACCTCTAGCAATCCAACCATCAACCTTGATAGCCAAGAGGAATGAAGGGGTCAGTTGGTAACCATGGGATGTAATGAAGGGGTCAGTTGGTAACCAAGGAGCGTAGCTGATGTTCAGGAAAGGTACGGAATAAAAGATTTCAACACATAAATTCTACCCATCTACAAAACTAAGAACAAAATACAAAACTCTCCTCAGTTTTTACAAAATGTTACCTTGATAATGAGTCAGTTGTGTTGCACTACCAAATTGTATTAAACAATATCACATGTCACCAACTGTTTTGACTCCTTGCTATGACAGTATAAATCAAAAACGGGTGGAATTCCCCAGCCTGGGAACAAAAAACTTCTTATTTGCCAAGGCCACAGCCCACATTTTAAAGATCATACTTCAAGAGCACAGCAGATCAGATCTTGCAGACTGGTTTGTTGCTATTGGGGTTTGATAACAATACCACAAACATTCCATTTGGCTCATCCTACATAACCCCCCTACCTTACTCACCGGAATCATAGCAGACACTTTCTGTTACTAACTGACAAATATCAACAGGCAGGTTGATTAGAACCAGATCCTTAGTATAACCCAGGTGATGAACACCTGCTATCAACTTTATCCACAGTTTCCAGTCCTGCACTCTGCAAACATGAACATTGAAGTACTAGTAAGGTAACCCTACAATGATCCGCAGTGCCTTCTGGTTTATGTACTCTTGTGGCTAACTCATATTCATACCTTTAGTGCCTTAGTGCATACTTCCTTTTGGCATATATAATGTTTTATGGATGTGACACTTTGGGGAGAGTTGACTTAATTAACCAACAGACTTACCAATTAATAACAGGCAGCATATGAAACAACAAGGAGCAAGAAAAAATGACCGTAAGACTATTACTCTAGGATTCACTGCAGCAGAGACATTACTCATGCACTATTACTCTAGGATTCACTGCAGTAGAGATATTACTCATGCACTATTACTCTAGGATTCACTTAGTAGAGATATTACTCATGCACTATTACTCTAGGATTCACTGCAGTAGAGATATTACTTATGCACTCTTACTCTAGGATTCACTGCAGTAGAGATATTACTCATGCACTATTACTCTAGGATTCTCTGCAGTAGAGATATTACTCATGCACTATTACTCTAGGATTCACAGCAGTAGAGATATTACTCATGCACTATTACTCTAGGATTCACTGCAGTAGAGATATTATTCATGCACTATTACTCTAGGATTCACTGCAGTATAGATATTACTCATGCATTATTACTCTAGGATTCACTGCAGTAGAGATATTACTCATGCGCTATTACTCTAGGATTCACTGCAGTAGAGATATTACTTATGCACTATTACTCTAGGATTCACTGCAGTAGAGATATTACTCATGCACTATTACTCTAGGATTCACTGCAGTAAAGATATTACTCATGCACTATTACTCTAGGATTCACAGCAGTAGAGATATTAATCATGCTTGTCACCTGTTACTTATAATTTCATACAAACATTCCCATGTTTCTAACTGGGTGAACCACACTGGGGGACAGTCAGAAAAATCACACACCACATCATCGAGACAGGGTGTGGCCTCATGACTTGAGGGTGGGGCTCTAGATAAGCATGCCACCATAACAGTGTGGAATTTGCTTCACAAGGCCAGAATGCCCAGAAATGAGCCTGGAACTGGAATGTAGGAGGTGAGGTCATAATTCCATCAGGCCACAGTATGACACTCTGTTTCCAATCGATCCAATGCTTAGTCCAGACAGCCAAGGTGAATGAAGAGGTCGATCGGGTGGCCATGGTGGGAGATGGAAAAAAACACGGTCACTGTTCATGTGCGATGCAGTATACTACAGATACGCCATATTTCCATAAGTACATTAATATTTCAAAAAACAAGTGACTTACACATCACTGCATGATAACTATATAAAGCTTCAGACATTGCTGAAGAAATGAATCGTTAATATCAACACGGTATATTGTACACATTGATAGAAACCAGTTGTTATCTATTTACTTGATTATTGCCAGTTTCTGCAATTATCTCAATAAACAAGAACCCAGAAAGGAATTTCTTACTGTTATGTGAAAATTCGAGTATACCCAAATAATCTGCTCTATGTGTTTAGATTGTATAGTTTTTACAACATGAAAAATTGTTGATGAAGATTTAAAAGAAAATATAACTCTGGATTTGTCACATTGTATTACAATACAACATTGATGCTTTTTATTTATCTATTTGTTTGACATTTCCTTACTGGGGTGCTCTGACTGGGTCTACAGAACCGTTTTCGGTGGAGGCCTGGGGAGAAAAACTCCACATACAGTACAATACAAATACATTATAGTCCACAAACAATACAAGTGACTTGAGGAATACCTTACAAAAATAAGTTGATAAAATGTCAACTAGGTCTGAACAAGTCTATAGAGTTGTATCGTTATAGACAATTTTAGTCATTCTAACAACATATACATAGCCTATTCGTAGATAAAGTGTATAAAAGTAGTAAGTAGGGAGTACAATGTAAAACATCGGCTGTTATAGTACATGAAAAATAAAATGTTGGTTTCAGTTAGGAAAATAATGGCAGAAGAGGTAGTGATGCAGAAAGAAGATGGTGAGAGAGGTACGACTGGCAATGCATTACCTGCCGCCACTGCACAAATGACTTCACTGAACAGCATTGCTATCTGTATCTTTCTAATAACATTAATTGTTCAATTGTTTGTAAGTTGTATTTGTTTGGGATTTACTTTTTGACTTGATTATTTTTTCAGGAAATGCCCAGAAAATCAATATATGTTGGCTCTATGACACTGCAGACCTACTACTGGACAGGAATGAATTAATTTTCATGTCCGAATTATCTTCTTCTTGTAAAATGGAAATTATATTAAATAGTTTCTGAGGAAGCAAGTGCCTACACATAGTTCTACTACCTACTACTACTAAAAGTCAACAAAGTTCAGCCTCTTCTCCTAGGATTTTCTGGCTTTGATCTTCCAACTATCACTTAAAAATGGTACTGTAACTGTCTCATCAACTCCCTCAGAGGAACATCCATTTGAACGGGTTTGGTGCCCCTTTCCTTTGTTAAAATCGGTACTGTTCCTCTAAGCACTACTGTCAAATTAATCCACCATAATATGGGATGCATGCCTAACATTTCTTGTCTAACTTTTCAAGCAAAACTGTCAAAGTCACCAGAAAATATGGATCTTTTACAGAAACCTCTAGTAAATCTCCATCTTCTGGGATCACTTGTATCCCGACCCAACCCCACCATCATAACTCCCCAAATTCTCCATCATAACTATTGACTGACACTGAGACAACACATCACACATACAGATTGAACACCTTTACTTACATTCCTGCAGCTCACACCCTTCCAGGTACAAATTAGCTACAAATCCAGCCCTCAGCAGGCTTGGCAGCATTAATTGAAAAATGTGGAATCCTGGCGACTCTATATTAATAACTAAATAAGATAACAAATCATAACAAATCAAAAGAGACTTGAAATACGCAATATGAACAATGCACACAATACAGCGCTGTCACTGAAAGTCGGGATAGAAACGCACACCCTAATAATACAGAAAAACATGTTTAATTTGTATTGCAGAAAAATTAATACTGAACACACAATCAGGTAACAACTTCTGCTATGAGAGAAATGTATTTTATTTCCCAGATTGTAATTATAGCAGATATTTATTTTCTAACGATGCATATTTTCCAGTTTGTAACTGAGGCATTATTCCTTTTGCTCCCCATGGCTGGCTAAAACTGTTTTCCAAAAAGATAAAGAAACTTGATACTATTAGTATTCAGTAATTTTATGCAAACTCTGCTACATGTCAGACATTAGGCAGCTATCATTACATGATATGTATATATACTTAAAAAATCAGATACAGGCAAGTCACAGATGGATGTCTTTTTAGAACATGGCATTTTGATCTTGAAAAGACGTGCTGTACAGATATATGCTTTTTGGCATATTAGGTTATATTTTATTAAGGCCAACTCTTGCCTGAAAACAGTTTCTGAAACAAAACGATTAAACTGTTTCTGAAACAAAACAATTTCATTACTTGTCTCATACAGCTACATGTGTTCAGTGCTTTCTTACAGAGGTCTACATTTATTTATTTGTAGCCACACAAGCACAGTATACACACACACACACACACACACACACACACACACACACACACACACACATATGTGTGTGTGTGTGTGTGTGTGTGTGTGTGTGTGTGTGTGTATACTGTGCTTGTGTGGCTACAAATAAATAAATGTAGACCTCTGTAAGAAAGCACTGAACACATGTAGCTGTATGAGACAAGTAATGAAATCGTTTTGTTTCAGAAACTGCGGTGTTGGTGCTGCGGTAGCATTGTCGCCTCACAGTTAGACATTGCCCGTTCCATTCTCAGTTAGAGTGTCTTCTGTGTGGCGACATGCATGAATGAGCGTTCCTTCGCTGAAAGTTGTGCATTAGGCCTGGCAAGCCAGCACGTGAAAATCTACTGCCAATCATTAGCGGACCAGAGTTCCGCTGTGGCGACCCCTAACCGGGAAAATCCGATATAGATATATAAATATATATATATATATATATATATATATATATATATATATATATATATGGGTCTATATTATAACATTGAATTTCTCTAACATAGAAAGTTATAATATCGAACCCGTAATGTCGAATGCTGAAAACAGCGAAGGTGCAAGAAATCGAATTCTTTCCCAAGGAAAGAATTCGTTGGGCCATTGCTGTGGCTTCACTGTTTTCAGCATTTGATATGTTGGAGCATTACGGGTCGGGTTCAGGTAAGTGTGCGATTGTGTGTAGGTTAGGGTTAGGGGGCGGGTTAGGTGAGTTAGGGTTAGGGAGCGGGTCAGGTAAGTGTGCGGTTGTGTGGACATTAGTGTTAGGGTGCGGGTCAGGTAAGTGTGCTATTGTGTGTAGGTTAGGGTTAGGGGGTGGGTTAGGTGAGTTAGGGTTAGGGCACGGGTGAGGTGAGTGTGCAATAGTGACAGACCTTAGGGTTAGGGTCGGGTTAAGGTAAGTGGATAGCTAGTACTGTATGTAAAGTTTAGTTTAGGTATAGGATTTTAAGTGTATGTGTGTGGATGGCTGTTTTTTGTGTGTGTTTGTGCTGTGTGTATGTTTCTCGGAATAGCGAATTTTTTCCCTGGGAAAAAATTCGCTATTCTGACTGTTCGATGTTTTCACACTTCGGCGTTTAGGGGTTGATATAATAACATTCGATGTTAGAGAACTTTGATGTTATGATATAGACTCATATATATATATATATATATATATATATATATATATATATATATATATATATATGTAGGTCTACTTTGAAACATATAAAACACATAACATCTAATTTCATAACACTGAGACCAGAACATCTAAAACCTAAAACATCTAAAACCCATAACATCGAATTTCTTAACATCTAACACTACAAATCACAAGAAAATAACATCCCATCCACATATAACGACACCAAACTACCAAACACACTTTTTTACTACGTAACTGCAGGGGGCAAGCCCACCTGCACCCCCCCATGTGGGAGGCTCCACCCCCTGTAAATTAAATATACCAACTCCAAGATCGCACTACAGTGGGCAAAGGTTAATTTTCTAACCCCACTGTATGAAGCCCCCCTGCAGAAACATACTAAAAAGTGTGTTTGGTAGTTTGGTGTCATTATATGTAGAGGGGATGTTATTTTCTTATGATTTGTAGTGTTAGATGTCATGAAATTCAACGTTATGGATTTTAGATGTTTTGGGTTTAGATGTTCTGGTCTCAGTGTTATGAAATTAGATGTTACGGGTTTCAGATGTTTTGAAGGGGACCTATATATATATATATATATATATATATATATATATATATATATATATATATATATATATATATATAGGTCCACTATGTAATCCCGAAATACTGAAATCCTGAATTTTAGTATTTCGAAATTACACAGCTGAAAACACTAAATGCTGAAACCCGCAGAAACGCGAAATTCAAAATCCCGAAGTTCGGAGATGTTGAATTAGCGCTTCTGGTGGTACAGTGTGTGAATGGATGGGTGGAAGTTTAGGAAAGTATTTATTAAGTGTGTTGGTTAGGGGCTTTACTGTGTAAGTGTGTGTTGTGACTGTGATATGTGTGTGTGTGTGTGTGTGTGTGTGTGTGTGAGGGACTATAAAATGTGTGGGTGTGAGTTTCCTTTGTGTGTCTGTTGTGCGATCTCGGAGTTAGAATATTTAAGTAGGGGGGGTGCATCTGTAGTGTAGGATTATATATTTGAGTGTGGGGGGAAGTTGTGTGTATGTGTGTGCTGTATGTGTAGTGTACATTTGGGATTTTGAATTTCGTGGTTGTGGGGTTTCGGGAGTTTGTATTTCCATAGTATTTTCGGCTATGTAATTTTGAAATACTGAAATTTGGAGGATTTCAGTATTTCAGGATTACATAGTAGACCCACACATATATATATATATATATATATATATATATATATATATATATATATATATATATATATATATATATATATATATATATATATATATAGAGAGAGAGAGAGAGAATTGTATCACTTCACTGAAAGACCATTTCACTGAGACCAAATCACCTAATGTTCATTTCACTGGAAGTTCATTTCACCTAAAACTCATTTCGCTGACAAGTAGTACTCTAAGGCAAGTCAAAAGTATATGTCCTTTTCCCCACTGTAGTGCGATCCTGGTGTTAGTATATATAGTTGAGGGGTGTGGGGGGCGTAGCCCCCCAGTTAATTTGTTTTTCTGTTGTCTGGTTTTGTTTTACATTATTTGGTAAAACCGAACTAGATGTGTATATATCTATATATATATATATATATATATATATATATATATATATATATACATGTGTGTGTGTGCATGTATAAATTTATATGGATATACACATACATTCAAAAACTGAATTTGTTACTAATTCTGTGTTTTGTCACACTTGTTCTTCTGAAGTTCATTGACAGAAAGGGACAATTCAAAAGTATGGAAGGAAATTAAATAATCCCCTCTCCCCACTTCTTAGTTGTAACTCCTACAATGAAACATTATTCTACATTTTATCTGCAGAGGTAAATTTCAAACACCTTTCTGAGGTACCAAGTTTGTTATTAAGAAAGCTTACCTTAACAGCATTGAGCTCCTATCTGGGAGTATAAATACTCACAGAAAAGAAAAGAAAATATAAAAGCACAGCAATCAGAACTTTCATAGTTCCAACAAGCTCTTCATTAAGTGTACACCAGCCCATAACCGGAGCACACACATTTTAAAAAGCTAACAACTCCTTTAAAAGATTTAGTAATGCTAACATTTCCATGAAAATCTGTTAGAAGAATATTAAACATCCCTTTTTCTACTTGTATTAATTTTGTACTTCACACATTAATGATAGGCAGTCTTAGCCTGTTTAGCTGCTTGCAGAGTCCATATTCCCTTATAGCAACTTTTGTCATATTCCCCCACAAACAACTCAGTTTAAAAAATATACCTGATTTTTTTCCTGTTCTCCTATTACTTTTCTCTGGTCTCACACAGAAAGGGAGAAAGGAGCACAGGTAAGATGTTGTTTAATTTCAAAATGTCCTGTCATTAACAATGAAAAGAAACAAAGGCGACACTAAACTAAATCTTTAAGTCCTTCTCCATCTGATTTATATTTCATAAGCAAACATCTCAGGATATTAACTAGTATTAAAATGAATAAATTTGAATGAAAATGTGTTGTTCTAAACTAGCATAACTTACTGAGTGAATAACAGAGATGATAAAGATTATTACTTTATTTTATACAGGACAACCACAGACTAAAAACATACAGCAAGTGTTGATTAGAGTAATGGACTACTGCAAGATATTTAATGCACCAAGGAGTTATACACACACCTCTCAACTGCCTAGATTTTCACAGACTGTCCAGATTTTTGTCTCATATTTTGTAACTGTTCCTGTCTCGTTTTCGTTCTTCTCATAAAATGTGTAGTTTTCTGGCAAATCACTGAGGATTGGAGTTGCTAAACAATTGTGTCACTCTAGTTTTAGACTTCATATCCTTCAGAAAATGCATGCCAACACAAATCCTGTTACTAAGATTTAAAAAATTAATATTTAAAATCTGTCTGTGTTTTGGGGCCTTTGTCGCCAGGATTATTTTAAGCTTTGGCCAGATTTCTTTCACTAAGAGGTTGAGAGGTATGTTTATACCTAACTCTTAATATCTGTTTAGGGAAAAGGTGTGCACATTTAGGTAGGCATGACCATAAACATAAATAATACAATTAAAAAAAAAATAATCCCATGTAGGTATTTAAAAACATGACAACTAGAGAATGGTACTGGGGATGTTCAATGTTGTGTGAACAATGACTTAACATTAGTAAAGAAATCGCACTCTGTCCTGTAGCTGTCACTTTGCCTTCTCATAGTATTTGGCAGAATACCCAGCTCACGAAGGAACTCACACTTGCTAAACCTTAGGAATCTACTAGATTTATTCTTTTAGGCTTATGGTCTCCATTGTTACATAGAAGATTTATATTTGTGTATGTTATGTGTGTGTGTGTGGGGGGGGGGGGGTAATCATCTGCCAAAATATAAAATACTACTTAGCTGCTTCTGTACTGTTATTTTACAGTTTCTGAAAAAACAATAACAAATTATTTTTCAGCTACACTCAGTCTACCAAATTAATTTATACTTAAACCTAGTTACTATTTGGGGTATAATTCTGGCGCAAAGTACACCAGGATTACTAAAACACACACACACACACACACACACACACACACACACACACACACAGACCTACATTCTTGCAGAGATGATTAAAGAAACTGAACTTGTGCAACCTGAGGTTAGAAGAAGTGTGACCCACTGACCACTATCCAAGTTGGACTTGTGGAAATGCGCTCGTTAAAAGGAAATTGTCCCCAAATACCTTATTGTTAGAAAACGTGTGTATTGAAAGTAATGAATACATTTAGGGTATAAGCACTTTATTAAACAAGTATATATTTTTTATTCTCGATGGTATTATTATTATTATTGTCCTGATTTATGGTTTAGAACCGTCAAGGATAGAGGATTAGTACCTTGCGTACTACAAACATTTTTCTTGAAAGACTGAAGACCTAGGAAGTTGGGAGTGAAAAATGAGATGCAGGTGCACAGCCACCAGACCGCGCTCATCCTCTTAGCGCAAGCAATGTGGACAAAGCCTAAAATAATGGGGACAAAGGACCAACCATGGGAACAGATTTTAAATGCTGCTTTTTTTAACTTAGAAAGTTGCTAGAATAGCAGGATTGGTGTTAAAATGTATTTTCTGAATGTTATGAAGTCTAAAACTCAATTGTATGTCATTATTTAGTATCTCTTCAATCCTGAATGATTTCTCAGAAAACCACAAATTTTATGCAGAACCTACCAAAAATATGGGGCAAAAATATGGACTCTGCGAAAATCTGGAAAGTTGAGAGGTAGGACCGCCACAGATTTAAAGACCTCTGAATTTCTTAGCACAACAAATATGGACAGATTCAAAAATAACATGCAGGCCTATGCCCAAAACAGGGACAGCTTTAAAATATTGTCCTTACAAACCTAGAAGCAAGTTTTGCATTAATATACATTTTCTGAGAGATTTAATGTCCAGAACTAAAATGTATATTACTATTTAGTAATCTCATTCCTCCACGATTTGCTAGAAACCCACAAACTTTGTAAAGAACAGACCAAAAATTATGATGCACAAATGCTGACTGTGCGAAATTTTGGACAGCTGGAGATTATGAGTCCAATCAGAATGTCTGGTAAGAGGCCAGTAGCAGTTGTCCTATTTCGGTCAATGATTCCTATTTCATTCAATGATAGCAGATAAGCACAGGTGTGCTGTTAGCTGTACCGGTATGAAATACTCTGCATAAAGTTATGTCATTTGTAGTGCTTGTGCTGGGACACTGTTATTATTTACTTGTTTTAGCGGTAGGGGTCCCCCAGCGAACAAGAACATGAGGTATGCTAAGGCTTGTAAAGCGGACCCAAGTCTTTAGAAAGCAGAACGAAGAATCAAACTACATATGAATGCACCTACAAAATTAAAATGGGATGGTTTACATACGACTCCACACTTTAGAAGAAGGTCCTTTTAACCAGCAACAGAGAAAATATATAGATAAGTGGGACATGAGATGTGCAGTCTTACCTTTCACACACACACAAAACCTGATGAGAGTTTTTGTATCGGGAATACTTGAAGCAACTTTGCTAAGCTACAGATTTCCTAAACAAATGAATTCAAACTCCTGTAGTTATTTCTGTGGCCCTACGTGTGTGTGTGTTCCGTTTATTGTTGGGTTAGCAGTGCCTATCAATCTGACACATGTGGCTGTTCTCCTGTGGTTTTTAATTAATATTATCATATTAATGTTTTGCTTAATTTTCCAGAAATATTTAATTGACAATTTATCTAAATCAGTACCGTGGAGTCCTTAAATAACCAGTACTTAATTTGTTACAGGAGTATGCATAAGCTATTAAGACGCAGAGGAGGCTCAAGTAATGACATACCGCTCAACTGTCCAGATTTTGTCGCATATTTTTGGTCTGTTCCTCATAAAACGTGTGGTTTTCTGACTAATTGCTGAGGATTCAAGTAATTAAATAGTGACATACGTTGGAGTTTCAGACTTCATATCCTTCAGAAAATACATGCTGACTGAAATCCTACTGTTCTAGCAACTGTCTACGTTTATAAGAGCAATATTTAAAACGTGTCCCCTATTTACCCCCCCCCCCCCATTCCAGGCTTTATACAAACTTTTTGCGATAACAGGTTGAGATGTAATCACCTGAAAGCAACAACAAGTCAATGACTTTAAGACGCTGGAAAACAAAATGGGACGGTCGCAATTTCCAACAAAGGACAAAAAAACATACGCTTGTTGCATTTATTTGCAAATTTACAACACTGTGCCAATTATGTGCATTAGTAATCTGGGGAGAAGGGCGAAAAACACAGAGAAACTGAATGTGGTAGCGAGAACCCAGTCAGCAAAGGAGGATCAGTGCACCCCCAGAAATAACAAAACTGAATTTAAACGTAAGTGACTTTCACACCGACAAAGTTAAAAACAGTTTCTAGACTAACCTCAGGCTCTGTGTGTCTTTTTAAAGAAAGACAAGACATTAAAGCAACACTATTTTACTTATGCTGTTGCTCAGTGACTGGGTGTTACACCTCTGACTGTGCCGTAGGGTTACCACATTTTCAAATGGCCAAAGTGGGACATTTTCGGGACACACATCAGATTTTACAGGCCGACACATACCTACGGTCAGTACAAAGGATATAACTTACCTTTTTTGCCTAAATAAAAGCTTATTCTTGTAGCAGTTTAGTTGTTTATTCTGTTTCTTGTAACATTTAGGTATTTTAGATACAGAAATAACTATTTTATGCAACTATTACATAAAATATGGGACATAATTATGTCCTACAATCTCAGGACATTTGCCATTTTTAATATTTTTTGTCAGGACACAACTGCCCAAAGAGGGGGGCTGTCCCTCGCAAAGTGGGACAGGTGGTAACCCTAGACTGTGGAGTTTTGTTCTCTCCCAAAGTGAACTTTAAAAAATATAGGTCTGTTGGAAGACGGATCGGTCAACAAAGTGCTGTAAACACTGGCTGGTATTTAGAAGTTGGGCTAAAAAGCGCATATGTCCTTCCTCTAGCATCATCCCTTTGCATTTTTAAAACTCTAATTTGAGCTACTGCCCAATTAATTTTATTCTGGCAGCGCAATGGTCATCTACATACTATCTGGACTATATAAAAACACAGCAGACAGCTAAAAGAACGTGAAATAAATTCTCTTGTCACAGCTTGTGACAGCAGACCCCAAAAAGAAAATAAGGCGTTTGATGACCTTCCTGATTTCAATCAGAGTGTTTTTGATCACTGACTAGTGGCGACAAGCAGGCTGGAGGCGATTCAGGCGGGAGGAGGAATGTGTCTCCGCTGGGCTGATGCTGGACACCAAGGGGAGACTGGTCCAAGCTCCCTGCATCAATCACACCTCCAGCTGCTGCCAGCTGACACTGCAAGGGGGTCATCAGTCTAAACCAACACGTCCCATCACAAAAAATGTAAACTTCTTCATCCAAACTCCTTTACGTCCTCTCATGGTTATGGGCAAACATGGGTGCACTCGAGCTGTGGGTTTCAAGGCAATGTATGTGTACTATTCTAGATGGTCTCTTATCTCTTTCTCTCTCTTACACACACACACACACACACATTACTTTATCTCAACTATCCCTCAGAAACAAGACCCTTTTGAAAAACATGTCATAAGATGTCAAAAAAAACGGTACTGTGTGTGTGTGTGTGTGTGTGTGTGTGTGTGTGTGTGTGTGTGTGTGTGTGTGGTGTTTAACAAAGTTACATAACGAACTAAAAACCTTTGCGCGGTAAAAAAAACAACTCATCAATGCTCTGTTTTCCTTATAAAATAGCTATTTTGTTGTTATACAACCCAGGACTTTCACTGAATAACAATCTTACCTTTGGAGGGGTTGGAGGGAGATTAGCTCTTAACCTTCCATCCCTAAGGTGTGGAGCACCTCTCATTACATGGAACAAATACACATGATGTGGTACTTCAGTACTTCAATTAAAACCCCGGCATAATTGTTAAAATATGTTACGTTATACCTCTAAACCTTTCGTTGATGAATTAATATAATTCAGCATTATTTACTATGGATATCCGTTCAAAATGTGAACACTGAATGTACAACAGTCCCTTTCAATGTGGAACAATGAGGAACATGCACTTATTTAAGACTCAAATTGAGGAACCTTCCTCAGAATGAGATACACTTCAGAGGTATTTGATGGAAAACAGTGTTAATTGGGTATTGAAAGCTAACTGCATTAGTAAGATCCCCACCCCCTGATAAAAAGATACCTTATTTAGATAAAACAGTGTACAGGAGGACATAGAAACATGTTTCTGAACAAATCCTGACCACGAAGGCTTTCATAAAAGGACAGCAGTGGTCACAGCCACCACTGCAAGATATTGATGAAAGAATATTATTTAAACATTTAAGTAGACATGAAAAAATATATATAAACAGAGATATGGCAACACTACGCAGTCTGAATTAAATATAGGTACATTCTAGGGGTCTTTTATGAATTTAGTCTGCGGTTAAATCCGGTAAAAAACTTCTCAACGATTTTCTGCCAACTTCCTCCTTTTCGGTTCTATGTTTACTGACCCCCCCTGTCTCTCTGTATATATATATATATATATATATATATATATATATATATATATATATATATATATATATTGTAATATATTGTATATAAAATTTGCTTGAGAATTACCTTTATTTTGTGCTATGTGTGTACTTTTTCTCGATTTAAAGTCTTAAAATGTAGCTTGCACTCTGTAAAATGTAAAACATATATATTAATTAATAATTAACGAACTTAATTATTTCAGCCTTCCTTGTATTGTATGCTACATTTGCACTGCAAACAGTTATTACAGATGTTCTGTCTTGCCTGATTAACTTGTCTTGTTTTCAGTTAAAACATTTGTGTGCCTCTGGACACAATTTGTGAACACTGAAGCATTTTATTTACTCTACTAATGAATATCTGAATAAACAAACAGACAATCAGATTTAGAGCATCTTACTGAAGCATATTCTAGAAACAAAGCCAACAAAAAATATTAAGGATCGCAAGAACAAGCCCACAACTTTGGCCAGTAGATAAATGCCAGAAGCCCTCACAACTGAATTAATGTTTAACGTGAAATGCAATAAATAGCACTAAATAAATAAAAAAGGGGGGAGGGAGGGAATTGCTCAACGAGTCTGGACCGAGAGGTAAGAGGAAAGTTTGCTATGGTTTTGCTCCATATTCTGTGGGTCAGCTGTACAGCATTGTATTACCGTTTACAAATGTCCCATTGCCTGGGATCTGCTCTGCCTTAATTCTGTGTATGATAATAACCTTATTATGCAATTTATTAAAACAAGCTTACAGTTACATATTGAATGTTTCACTTGGATAAGCTGGTTCTAGTTGAGTCATTTTTGTCTGTTAATTACTCAAGTCTAATTTCATCATCTGTGGTAGTTGTATTTCCGGTAATTTTTATTTATTTATTTATTTATTTATTCATTGCATTTGTCGACAGGGAAAACTGGGCCTGGAAGAGCCCATTTTCAGTGGAGGCCCGGGAAGAAAAGGTCCATATTATTACATACAATTAACAAAATAAAACATTGTAGATACGTGAATAAAACAAATGTAGTACTATATACAATTGGTTAGATCAGTTGTTGATATATAAAAATGTACAAACTGTAGAAAGGATAAGACAATTTGCTGAGATGACATTCCAATAACACGAAGAAAATACATTTTTAATAATAATAATTAATAATTTGTTTGTTCAATTTTGTATTTGAAATAACTGATTTGTTTGTTCAGTTTTGTTACTGCCTGAATGTGAGTGGTCCTGTTTTGGGGCTGAAAAGAGTGTTTGGAGCAAGTCCACTTAAGTTGCACACCCCAAAAACATGTGAAGAAGCAATGGGGTACATTCTTCATTCAATTGTTTTAACACTCTGTACAGCACCTAAAAGGTAAAACTGCACTAAGAATCCTATCATAACTCCGTGTTGCTCTTTAAACATTTCATGCATCAGGAGTAAAATAAACATTTTTAGCAGCAGTAAAATACTAAAACAAGGTGGTCGAGAACTGCAAAACGTATCGCATTGATATCCGGTAACATTACATGCAAATGCCATTTATTTTACAGGCATCAGACTGAATACTAGAAGTATGGAAACATCAAACTGCAAATTAAATAACAAATGGTATCAAAGACGTTGACTTCTCTGATCCTAGCAGATAACTGCTTATTATAGCTTTTTGTTAACCTTATTTCCAAATTGACAATTTTTTTTAAGAATCGACTACTTCATCACCCCATAAAGATAAGATAATACGAGTTACTGGTAACGCTATAATTGAGGCAAAACTCTCCTGGATTAAAAACGAAACAAGAAAAAAAACGTGATGGAAAGATTAAGAGAGAACTGGAATGTACTCACACAAAAAAGAAAGAAGGCAAGAAAACTATATAGTACTTATAAATTCATCGACTATTCACTACAGAAGGAATGGGTTGGGCTGTTCATTTTGTGGATTTTAACAGTCATGTGTGGCAAAGTCTGCTGATGTCCGGTGTCTTGGCTCAATTACATTATCTCAGTAAATTTGACAGTTTAATGTACCTGTCTTTGCACTAAACGCTTGCACTTATAGTGATGTAAACTGCGGTTCTGTGGCAGGAAGCCTTCTCTCATGAGGGAATAAAGTAAGGTTTATACCTGTATCCTTATAGAATCCAAACACAGCTCTCAACAGAACCCGGGACAAATCCAGAAATAATCAGAGACACTTTAAAATATTGGTAATATTAACTAGAGACTTTAACAGAATAAGGGAATGTGAAATAATATACATTTCCGAAGTAAATAAGCCTATACCTTCATTGTCGCTATTTATTAAGTGCAATTAATTCACCACCTTTTTTCCAAAAGTCACCAGATTTAAGAGAGATTAAAAGAGACTGAGCTAAATTTTCAGACAAAATCAGGGACATCCCTGAAAACAAGGGACAGCCGAGAGGAATGAACCCAAGTAAAAAGCAAGAGTTGGAATATATGAGCAAGCCTCCACTGTTTGTCTAGACTCGCGAAGCCTTGACAAAAAAGCGAAATGAACCTAATAAACTACAACAAACAGTGCAGCTCAGAGACACACATTAAATGGAAATATTAGCCATTTAGAAATCTGACATCACCCGTCTGTGTTAATATTATTTAATACAGTTCCTTGCCTCACTCAGACGGCTCACGAAATTCTACCTTTTGGATGAAGTGACCAAATTAAAACTTGTGTATCTTCACCTCTTCCCCATAATTCAAGTCTCATGTCTACTTCTTGTCTGGGTCGATAAAGGGATTAATCCCTGTTCCACTGTCGTTAACCTGCCTAGTGTTTCCCCATGGCTCACTTGGTAACGTACAAAAAAATGGGGTCAGTGTTTGCTCCACCTTTCCAGCCATCAGCTGCATCCTTTCTCACCTGCCCCCAACACTTACTAATAATTCCATTCTTAATCTGCTCTTCAAAATATGACTACCTTTATATATAGTGTAATGAGAATATTCGCATACGGTTAATACATTAATTACAAAAGGATAGACAACATGGAATATGTAACTGCTGTAACAGGATTTATGGAAGGTGATACATATTCTTATGGCATTTAGGATGCAGCCATTTAGCATCATCAGTGCACTGAACTTTATGTAAATGCTTAGTCTGATGCATGGGCATTACTCAAACAAATGAAAATCACATAATAAAAATACACATCGTTTTGAAAACGTTATTAATTTGCTCAATAAAAATACGCAGTTATCCACTGAAACTGGTTATCACAAAGTTCAGTGTTCAAGTTTTTCATGCCCATATCCACATGCCTTTCATGCACATCCATCCGTCAACAACCCCCTTTTCCCAATTTACACATGAGGTCGGGGTGTCACTTCAACAGTGACAATCATTCCACAGTAAATAATACTAACTCCTGCTGTTACACTGCCATCATTTTCTGGAGTATGAAGTTTCATGTACCAAGCATGCTGTTAGCTCCCCAGCGTCTATTCCTCATTTGTGGCAAATTGTTGCACATCTCAGCAGCATTGTTTCATAGCTTAAGGACTTTAAAAGGAGGGTACTGTCATAACCCCAGTCTTTCTGGACACAAGCACAACGATTAACAGGTTATGGAATTAGAAAGAAAAAGGAAAAAGCCAGAACATAATAATAATAGTAACACAACGCGCGTCACCGCTTTTGTAGCAGATGCCTAGACATACACCCGGGAGGTACATTTAAAACTCAGAGCGGACATGTTCGTAACTGACAATCAGTGGCATCCAAGCATGCCTTACTTGAACAAAGTCTGACATAATGGGGGGGGGGGGTGCTCCAAAATAGGGACATATTTTAAATGTTGCTTTTATAAACTTAAGACAGTTGACAGAATAATAGGATTTGTCTTAGCTTGCGTTTCCTTACGAATAGGAAGTCTGAAACTCAAATGTGTGTTACTATTTAGTGACGTCAATCCTCATATCTCCCAACGATTTGCCAGAAAATCACAGACTTTATGAGAAACAGACCAAAATATAAGGCAGAACTCTGAACATTCTGCAAAAATCTGACCAGTTTAGAGGTATGGATCCAAGTTAGGTAAACATACTGTCCAGTACCCTGCAGGTCAACAGGTAAAATCTGTTTCATGAATAAAGTGTCGATAATAAGAAAAGAAAGAAAATAAAATTTGCAAGAAAGAAAACTGTGCACAGTTTATCCACCTTGGTTTACTCAGTTCATCGCCTCAATCTATATATTATATCTAGCTATTTATCTGTCTGCCTGTCTATTCCTCTAAACACACACACACACACACACACACACACACACACATCGTTCTTTGCCTTTTATTATCTAATTATCGCTACTTTTTGACTGTTTTTCTAAAACAGTCAAAAATAAGGGAATAAGAGGTACATGTGACAATCCTACTGTTGCTAGATGAATAGATGAAGTGGTGATTAATTGAATTATACTTAACTTTAACTGAATGCATTACTTGGTTAATCGGGAAACTAAACTGATTATGGACCACTTTCAGCCAGGAACGAGGGTAGATATACGATAGCTTACAATAACCAATAGGCCCATATTTATATTTATTTTATTTCTTTTTTTTTGGGGGGGGGGGTCTTTGAAGAAAACCAACGCAAACAGTAGGAGAACATACAGTTTTCACACTGTGACCAGAAGTGTGTGTGTGTGTGTGTGTGTGTGTGTGTGTGTGTGTGTGTGTGTGTGTGTGTGTGTGTGTGTGTGTGTGTGTTCAGTTCTTTACTTGCATCCATTTTTTGCAGAAATAGACTTTGGTCTCCCACTCAAATCGTACAGACGGGTATACTGGAAAATGAGGGATACTTTTAACTCACACTACCCATAATGGCATAGCCTGCTACACTCGATTTCATAAATCAATGTCAAACCAAAGTGCTACATTTTCATACCAGGCCCCGTCTGCATTTTTCCTAATCTGATCCATGTTACATTCTTTAGCACATGACTGTGGCACTGAATCAATGAAGTTTGTAAATTGGGCAGGGTGTTGATACCCAACTGGTCGCTTTGGCTGTCTAGTTTCCCTGAAAATAATACTCTTTAATCTCTTAAACGCTCACTGAACATCTCCTCAATTCATCACTGAACTCATTTGCAAGACCGGTCTTGACAATGATGCCACGAGAAAAATAAAAGCATGCGTGTCTGCAACTTCCATCTGCTGTGGTTTATTTCATAAATTATAAAATTCATAAACTTTAAGGATTGGTGGCATATATATACACGCACACACACACACACACAACCCAGAATACCTTCTCTGTTACCTTAGGCATATATCTAGGACACTCGCCCTCAGATTTAGTCTTGCCCCTTTAAGATTTATCGATTTTCTTAACAAACTTAGACCATTTCAAGGATATACACATTATTAAATAAACAACATGTCCATGTCACCAATTCTCATGGAGTCTAAAATCTAAAAATCTTTCATTCTGAAAAATATGAACTTTCTCTTTTTTAAATTTTCTGCCAAGATTATTTGATAGACCGGTGTTGTAATGTTATGACATAAACCTTTAATTCTGTAATGCTTAAAGCTTAACACAAACACACACATACACAAAAAACTGCTCATAGAAGCCCTAAATACACATCCTCAAATTCAAGCTGAGCAACACATTAACACACAAAATAAGACAAAATAAAACTAGACAAAACTTTACTTGATGAAGGTGGTAAAATGCTAACAGATCTGCTTCAGATAATCTAAGAAGACCTTTCTACACTAAATGTTCCTCAATACATTTTGTTAATAAAAGTCACTTTTGGTATGTGTGTATGTTGGGGGGAGGTCAAGGGGAGCGAACAAGATGGTGTAAGAGTAAAAACAGAGCACTCCAAATTTTTGCATAATTTGCATGACGATTGCATACTTCCGATTACTTATCCAGTGGACTCCGTCTGCGTTGTTGGATGAACAGCCAAGAGAACATACGACCTCTGGGAATAAAATTAATTCGGCCACGGGGGGTTATTTTCATTACTATCATTTCTGAGTATGACTCCTTTGAAGTGCAATACGTAACATTCAACAATTCACGGCGAGTTGACTGAATAGCAATAATAATAATAATTATTATTACTACTATTATTATAATACATGCCAAACAATCTGAAGAAAACATTGCATAAAACAAGAAAACATTGTTTAATTCAAAGTGCGATGAGTTATACATACCAAGACTGGGCCTTCTGGTACAGGGTAAGGTAGCCTGTCGGGTTTGTAAGCTGTGGAGCATGGTGCTTTCAAAATGTCCCGGACTCCATGCGGATGGGATTTCTGCAGGGTTCACATAGGACGGGTAAGGACTAGGGTACGGAGAACGCACCAGCGTGTTGCCATACTGTTCCCTGCCGGCACTGCCGCCACTACCAAGCACAAGCGGACTCTGATACCCACCGTCCCGTCCCGGACTGCCACTTATAGGGGGGCTTGGGCAGTACGAGTACCCCGATGACGGACCATGGCTACCACTGCTGCCACTGCTGGGATTAAAGGCCGAACCTTCACCACCCGCTTGTCCCCATCCTGAATGGCTGCCCAAGGGGTGGCCCTGGTGGGCAGACTCACAGTTCTGTAGGTATGGTATAGCTTGCAACATTGAAGGCACCCGGGGAGTTGGCATGTAGACAGGGGAGCTGGCGGCTGGATGTATGAAGCTGCTGGAATCGTGGGTGTAGGCGGACTGAGCATGGTTGGGTGCTAAAGCCAAGCTTTGGTACATGCTTAGTTGTAATGTGTATCCAGTTCCGTTCTGTACTCCGCTGTAGTGTTTTCTCCAACCTCTAATATGCGCTGGCAGCTGAGAGTTTTCTAAACTGGCAATCCTTGCCTTCCTGCCTTCCTTCCTTCCTGGTCTCTGGCTGGTTCCAAGTCCGACTTCAGTTAAAAGCAAGCTTTCGGTTTTCTCTTGGGCGAGGGTTTACAAAGTCTGTCACCTGAGGCCTCCTGAAAACAAAGGATCAGATAAAGTAATTATACCACTGGTGGTAGATATGCAACTCAGTAAGCTAATAAGGCACTGCCTGCAGAAATGCAAGGAGTTTAATATTTAAACACTTTAGGTTAAGACACTTCCAACAAGAACTATGCTGCGCTTATACTTGACAAGGCTTGGTCCCTCCCGTTTCTAAACGTAACCGTGTTACAGTTTAACCTTTGCATGTGAATGGCAGCTTACAGGTTATAGAGTTTGCAGCCAATCCTCCAACAAGTATTGGAAAAATGGTTTATGGTTTGGAACATGGACACCTACACTGTTAGCTTAAAACTCTCAACCATTCCCTTGCTGAAGTAAAAGCGCATGTATCTGATATGATTTAAACACCCCAACCCCACCCCCAAAAACAATACAGTAAAGACCCATGCAACTGGGACCCTTGAGTATGCATTACCCATATACTGCAAGTACCTGAAAGGAAAAGAAGTAAATATTCATCTCCCAAGCACATAACTGGGTCTGTAGTAGCAAACAAGAAAAAGTAGACGACCCTTCTTGTACACTGAGACAAGCATGCAACAGTCCTTTTGCCCGATAGATCTGGTACCACGTCCCACTCAAAAAAGTATCTAAAGGCTTAACAACTGCAATGTGTCCCCCTATCCCAGACTTGGAGCTTATATGGTTGTTCTGGCTAAGTGCACATCTCGACAACCCACCATTCCATCTGGAGCTCCCTCCCTCCTAGCGACATTATCTGCTAGATAAGAGCAGCTGGCTGATAAGTCTTTACAAAACTGGCAGACATAAATATTTAAGAAGGAACTTACAGCTAAACTCTGGGGCCGGCAGGCAGCGCCACATGGATGCAATGAATCTCAGCGTCAGCAAAGTAAAATCGCAAAAAGATATCTGGTGACACCACTGAACTGCTTCTTTGGGATGTTTTGCTATATTCCCCCGGTTTCTGTTTACTAGTCTCCTAAGTTCAGCCGAACTTCCCGGATTTTCAGGTAAGGTTTAAGTACTGCAAGCCTTCATTCAGCTTGTTACTCTCCCAAATGTTTCCCTTGGCTCTGCCTCCGGCTCTTTACTGCTCTCTGAAGTCTCTGATGGACACCACGTGACCTCTTTTAGGTACAGCTCCTGCTGTTTCACTGGAGGTATGTGTGTGTGTGTGTGTGTGTGTGTGTGTGTGTGTGTGTGTGTGTGTGTACGCGCGCTCTCGTGTTCTAGCGAGCACAGCTTAAGTTTACAAAACCGAGTCCCGAACTTACATGTCTGCAAATGAACATTACATTGGCTTGACTAATACAGTCTCCTTTTCTTGGAAAAATTAAAACTACATAAACCAGTCTCCTGGGTTTCTATTCCGCTTTAAAGGAAGAGCTGTTTGTCTTGCCAGTTTTGGGATCTTTTCACATATCTTTCCTTCTGTGGCATGCAACATAGTTTAGCCCAGTTTCTTGAAGTAACTTCTGACATTCTTCACTTATAGCTATACAAGTTTTAATTGCCTTAGGGCTACTTAAAAAGTAATAGATCCAAACCGCCTTTGATTGTTTAATTTTTTTTTTTTGGGGGGGGGGGCAGTACCCAAAAGTGCTTTCATGGGTGCGCTGGTGTAACTTTTGGAGACATATGCACTTTTTTAAACGCCAAATGGGGCAAAAGTAAGAGGGGAGGGGCATCAAGGACTTCATCCCTAATTCTTAAGTACACAGTTCTAACTCTTCTTTGACTTAAGCCCTTTGCACTTTTAGCTGCTACTGAACCGATGCCGTTTGCACAAGTCGAAGCTTACTGGAGTCCCCGAACGAGATGAAATTATGATTAATTATGTGCCGTCGCCTTTTTTCTGCATCCGTATTTGGATTACATTGTTTATACGGTTGTTTGTTTAGTTATTGATTTTTTAATGCATGATATCTGTACATTTTTATGTATCAACTATTATTTGTTAATCTAGTAAGAATACTGACTCAAGGACCCTTTTCGGGCGCAACCCGGGCAACGAGGCAAAACGTAACCATATTAAAGTAGGGTTGCCACCTTTTCAAATGCCCAAAGTGGGACAATTGTGGTACAAGCATCAGATTTTGTAGGCCAAAACATACCCACAGCCAGTACAAAGGACAGAACTTCACTTTTTTGCCAAAATAAAAAGTTATTCTTGTAGCATTTTAGTTGCTTATTCTTTTTCTGATAACATTTACGTGTTTCAGATACAGAATAACTGTTTCATGCAACTATTACATAAAATATAAGAAGTAATTTTGCCCTAAAATCTCAGGACATTTGCTATTTTGACAATTTTTTTTTGCAGGACACACTGTCCCTCTCAAAGTGGGACAGGTGGTAACCCTAGATTAAAGCAATACAGCATACAAGAATTAGATAATAATTTGCTACATGGCACGCCTTATAATTTAGTAATAATAACTACATAGTAATTTCACTTTTCACCCGCAATAAGCTAACTTGTAGTCAGGTCCCCCCTACTTGTTTTAAGAATAAGACCATACCTCTCTCAACTGTCCAGATTTCTGCAGAATGCCCAGATTTTTTTGTCTTGTATTTACGATCTGTTCCTCGTAAAATTTGAAGTTTTCTGGCACATCACTACGGAATGAAGTTACTAAATAATGGCATATATTTGGGATTCAGGCTTTAGATCCTTCAGAAAATGCATGGTAATACAAATCCTGTTAATCTAGCAACTTTCTTTGTTTATAAGAACGATATTTAAAATCGGACCCTATTTTGGGCCTTTGTTGTCCCACTACTTTAGCTTTTATCCATATTTATTGCGCAAAAAGGTTGGGAGGTATGCATAAGACAAGAAAATGTGCATCCCTGCAGCGTCACAATTTGTCAGTGTCAGTGAATGTAGTATGATCGGATATAGGCACCCTGAATATTGTTACTTCTGGCAGTAGGGTTGCCACCTTTTCAAATGCCCAAAGTGGGACATTTTTGGTACAAACATCAGATTTTGCAAGCCGAAACCTACCCACAGCCTGTACAAATGACAGAACTTCACTTATTTGCCTAAATAAAAGCTTATTCATGTAGCATTTTAGTTGCTTATTCTGTTTCTTATAACATTTAGGTGTTTCAGATACAGAATAACTTTTCTATGCAACTATTACATAAAACATAGGAAATCATTTTGTCCTAAAATCTCAGGACATTTACAATTTTTAACATTTTTTTTGCAGGACACAACTGCCCAAAGGGGGACAGTCCCTCACAAAGTGGGACAGGTGGTAGCCCTATCTGGCAGCATTCAGTTTGTAACAATGTACCTGGGTGTGCTGAGCTATGCCCTTCAATGAAACTGCTTTAGAAGCTGCACTGACCTCGCCTAAGGTAAGGCCTGTCATGTTCCTTCAGCCTTTACCTTTGGACAGCACTGGGTTATCGGAGGCCTCATCACACAGGCAGCACTAGCTTGTCATGGACCACAACAGAACGAGTGCGTTTTGTGTCTCCTACTCTGACACAGGATACAAGGACCAAATGAGAAAACACATAATAACTGAAACAGACCAAGTCCATACCCCAGGTATAATGGCACAGCCCGCTGTCTTCTCTGAGAGTTGAAAGCACCTTTAGAAAAAGGAACAAAACATTACTTGATATGCAACAATTTGCCTACAGCTCTATATTCCAAATTTTGCTACATTTTCAGGCTGCGTTTTCGTTATGCTTAATTTTTGCCTTACCGTTACCCCCATCAATCACTAAGCGTGATCGACAGATGCAATAACGTATTTAGTTATTCAATATATTTACTGAGTTATTCATTTATTTATCGACATGTGTTACTGGGAAAGTGCAGCTGGATAATTTTATTAATTTCAGCAGAGGCCTGGGGAGAAAACCTCCACAAATAAAAGAGCAGAAAATACATGTCCAGAAGTGAAAACTGACATCATATTACAATATACTGTAAACACACAGGTTAATACAAATAATGCACACGTGACATGTAGAATAATGCACACATATTATCATTAAAACGAAATAAATACAACATCATGTAGTAGTGAAAAGTATTGACATGGTGTAAGTGTGAGAGGTTATATTACTCATAAAGCAAAATGGAGACTGTCGCATTCAAACAGCTGGTGAGGAAGAGAGGAACGCAGGGAAGGAACAATTATTTGTTAGAGGTAATAAAAGGAGCAGGTGTGGGAAACAGGAGAAATACATACTAAATGCAAAATTAAAATAAGTGGAATAAATTTAATAAATACATTAAATTAAATCTAAACATTCCTCTTCACTGCCCAGAGCTTCGCAAAATGTTCATATTTTTGCATCGTATCTTAAGATTTGTGTTTTTTTGGCAAGTCATAGATGACTGAAGTCACTTCAGATTATGACATACTTTGCCCTGTGAGGCAATGATGCATTGTAGTGCAAAACCTGTTATTATATTGACTTTCTAAAGTTATAAGAGCAATACTTAAAATCAGCCACTGATATGGGGCCTTTGTCCTCCAATTATTTTTGGCTTTGAAATCCACTAATCCACTCCTTCAAATGTTCAGTGTTCAACATCTACTAATGCCAATTTCTTATATAGTGTAATACTTGTCTCTTGTTTGATATCAGTGTAATGTAATTAGCAAATGCAGGCGTGTTTGTAATGTAGATTACTTAATGTCTGTATGTGTGTGTGTGTGTGTGTGTGTGTGTGTGTGTGTGTGTGTGTTAATTATTAAATGTCTGGCTTAAAAATGTAAGATGTAAGCTTTTCCCCGGGCCTACACTGAGAAGTTTTTTTGACTAAACCAGGTAAACAAAAGATAATAAATAAATAAATAAATAAATAAATAAATATTAAGCAACTTTAACTTAATTAAAGCCGTCGGAGTCTCTTCGGTATAATTAAAATGTCTTTGGATAACATCAAAAGTCGAAAACTATGAAGCAAGGCAAAGACTTGCTTAGCAAGGTGGGGTGGGGGACTGAGGTTGCAAAATAGCCTTTGGCGGTTTCAAAAATAAAAATAAATATTTCCCAGAGATTATTATTTGAACAACATGTCTGGCTAACAACACAGTAACACCTTCGGGTCAATCAAGATATTATGTTTTTTTATCTGGAGCTCTGCTTCTCAGATGTAAGATGATTTGTACTGAAAAAACGTGTTGATTTCCATTTTTTCTGTAAAAGTCTGCTATGTTTGTATAACCAGTCGTTTGCTTTAACCCTGTATCCCCTCACTGAACCCGAAGAAGGTCAGCTGAGCTCAGTGTTGTACCCTGGTGAATGAAGAACTAAATAAATAACATAATACATGAATAAACACGCATGTAAAAATCTAAATGGGCTTGCAAGGACCTGTAACATTGGAGGGTTAAAACACACAAGACTTCAGGATATACTAAGGAGACAGACAGTCAGCAGACAGGCTAAACTGCCAAAACTGACAGGCTTTAGGTCACCCCCCCCCCCCGCACCTCTTACCGAGAAAAATAATCCAAAAATAATTTAATAGCGTTAATTATCAACATTAAATCAAATAAATTGTTAGACATAAAACCAGCTAAAAGGGATTCTCTTTCGTTTTTTTTTAAATAAAAATAAAATACAATTCTCCATCAAGTCTTTATAAATAAGGGCTGGAGTAATAACATCAGATGCTGCAGATGTGCTGCTAGGTCCATATAACGTGGGGGCGTAACAAACTGACACCTGTGGGGAACAAAGTGACAGACAACGTTACATGGGCTTCAAGAAAGTGCTACCTGCCTGGAATAATGCTGCTTTCTTGATTGCTTATAAAAATGTGGGATATAACATCAGTAAGACCTACTGGTTAAGGTCAGAGATTGGATTACAGTTGGCTAACTTTTTTTTTAATGGAAAGGAGTCTTTGCATAATGGAATATGCACTTTTGGCAAAAGTGTGATGTGAACTTTTAGAAATGCCGAGGCTAGAATATAAGTATTATGTTTTTTTTTCTTTATGTTTGTTAAATACATATAAGGCTGTTTAGTACTTAATACTTATACTAATACTTAATATATTGTTAGAATATATTATGACTTGAAAATGCTTATGTGAGTCGACTTTCAAAATGTTGCACCATTTATAAAGCGTCAGTGTTTTTTAAAAAGGCACAAATTACCCGCCCCTCTAAGTAAGTTAATTGTAGAAGCTAATAGACTCATGTAACAGACTGGTCATTGTAGAGAATATAAGCTGTTAACCATTATGCAACAATCCTAACATTAGCCTAAATAAGTGTATGTTGAACCCAGTTTTAGTAAGGTAAAATAAAATCATACGTGACTTCTTGTCAAAAAGTTTGATTTTGGACACAAGCATTCCAGTTAAAAGTTGTAACAATAACACTAATAGTAACACTAACGCTAACTGTTGATCCAGTACTGTGGAACTAATATCTTGACATTTCTTTTGGCAACAGGTTTCTAAGACTGGTATCTTGACCTTCCCAAGAACAGCAGTCATCATCCAGAAGAGAGATTTTCTGCGTATGCAGGAACACAACTATCAATAGCCCATTTTGGAAACAAGTTTTTAACTCTGTGAAACCGTACATGTCACTAAAAATTAAAACAATTGAATATACTCACACGGAAAACAACAGGAACACACACTGAACCAGTTCTGGTAGCGTTTTCTCAATTATATTATTTTTACCAAATTCAAGTACATGCAATACATGATAAACCACACATGGGATAAACTAGCTTTGTTTAATTTGGAGTTGTGGTTGACCTATTTTGTCCTATGCGCCCAAATAACTGACATAAAACATATTCTAGCTGTCTTTAAAACTAACTGGGAGCAATATGCCCATATTTCACTGTGCCAATGTCATCACTATTAAACTGCTAATCATGAAAAGATGGACTAATGAGAACATGGTTAGTTAGAAAAAAAAGTAAATGGCCCATTGTCTATTTTTTAAGACATATTTTGCTTGGTTCGTATGATGCAATGTCTCTTTAATCAATATTATTTTATAGGTAAACTTTGTAACTGTATGATGTTTCACTATTTGCAAAGTGACTAATGCTTAAAAATCAGGGGCACTTACCAGTGGCTTGTGTCTTTTCCTGAGAAATTACAGAATGGTACCCCCCCCCCCCAAAAGGCATAATCATAAACTATTAAATGACATACTCCCACTCTTAACGCACTCGCATACTCTGTCTGTCTCTCTCTCCCTGTCTGTCTGTCTCTCACTCACTCACTCACTCTCTCTCTCTCTCTCTCTCACACACACACACACACACACACACACACACACACGGTACTGCTAAATATTCCATTGCTTAAGTTGTGTCTGTCATACCTTTGTAAAACTTACAAATACGCGTGCGTTTACACTTCTAAACATTCCACCTTATTTTGGATTTGTCCAGTATTCTTGTCCAAAGAAGCTGAGAGTTATGTGATAACCCCTGCCAACCACTGTTTTTACACTTAAAACCCAAACTAATACGACGTTGAGCAGATTATACTTTTTAATTTTAATTTAATTATTACACCTTTATTTGTATTATTTGTTCATATACACATCATGCAGTGAACGAACATTTCAAGAATGAGTAGTGAATATAAAATTCATATATCTCAACTGTCAAGATTTTCGCAGATTGTCCAGGTTTCTGGTTTATATATTTTTTGTCTGTTCGTCATAAATTTTGTGGTTTTTCTGGCAATTCACCGTGGATTGAGTTAGTAATACTGCACCCGAGTTTCAAACTTCATATTCTGCATAAAATGCATGCTAAAACAAGCTTTGTCCAGATTTCTTGCGCTAATAGGTAGAGCGGTATTTACTTAATTTACTTAATTCCGACTTGGAGTGTAGGCTGTATCAACATATCTATTTGGCTTTTTAACCGAATATGTCTTTATGTCTGTGCCAATTTAACAATGGATGATGGATGAATTGTGTCAGAATCAGACTACGGTTCTTCCTGCTGGACTGCTGTGGAGAAGATGGACCCTAGTGAACACACTCTGACCGAAAGAAAGAGATAACACATTCAGTGTAGGTGAAAAAGAAGGAGCGAAGTTGGGGGAAGACAATAGAAAGATAATGGTCACTGTTTATTAATTGTATTATTTATTCATTGAAAATGTTTTAAATGGAAAATTGTGATCAATCGATTATGCATAACCCATCCTCCCCTCGGAGTGTGTGTGTGTGTGTATGGATATATATATATATATATATATATATATATATATATTTTTTTTTTTTTTACAGGGTTAATGTTGTATACAGTGAAATACTGAAATGAATAATGTAAAAAAGTTGTTAAAGATATTTTGTAGCGCCTAGCAAAGTAGGTTGTTAATAACAAGTCTCTAATACAAGAAGCGCCCTGACCTTCCCAAAGCAGCAGTCATTATTACCCAGAAGAGACATTTTCTGCGTGTTCAGGAGCACAACCATCAAAGCTCATTGATGCATTTTCCACAGGTGGGATGTGTAGGCAAACAATTGTATGGCAACGTAAATATATAGAATAATGCATTCATTAGTAGTGATTCTTGCATTGTGAATTTTACACCTCCTAGATGTGTGATAGTGTAGTAAAACGTGTAACACATACAATGTGTGCCTATGTGCAATGGTTAGATTACAAGCATAATACACGTTTTAGGTTTTATGTTATGTATGCGTGTTAGGCTGTCAGCTACCTTACCTTTAACTTATTTGTCCAAAAATCAGGGGCACAAGTAAAAATAATGAGAGGTAAAGGCCAGTAACCCTGCACAATTATTAAATATTACTTTAGTGTAGCCCACTTAGCTAATAAAACAGCAGAGTTTGCACCAATGTGTATTTTCTAAAGAGCAATAAATATGAAGCTCTAATGACTTGTCTTGCTGACCGACCCTAATCGTCTGTGATTTACCAGAAAAACAATAAAAATAAAAATAAATAAGAGGGATACGGAAAAAAAGTGAAGCTAAATCCGCCAGGTTCTGCAAAATTTAGTGAGAGCTGACAAATTAATCTCTCTCAACGAATCAGGGACAAATCTCAACAAAATCGGGAAGAGATCCAGAAATAATTAAGGACAATTAGGGGCACTTTTAAAATATTAACATTACTAACTCGAGACATTGACAGAATAAGACAACGCGAATTCATTTACATTTTCTGATGTAGAAGTCTATAACGCAGATTATTGTCATTGTTTATTGAGTGTGTAATTCACACCTTATTTCCAAAAAATCACTAGTTTTAGGAGGGATTAATAGGGACAGAGCTAAAATGTGAGTAAAAATTAGGGACAGATGACGGTATGCCACGGTCACTGCTATTAGTGCTTGCAAACTGAGTAGGTACAGAGGACCTAAAATGAGCTAGGATTCCCTGCAAAGAACGCCTGCAACCAACTCTCCTGTGCTTTTTTTCCTTCTGTGTATGTGCGTGCGGAAGCACGCGCGCGCGCACACACACACACACACACACACACACACGACTTGCAGTGCACTGAATGTGTAAAAAAGCGCTCGTCCGTTTTGGAGCAGACTATTAAAACAATAAGACATTAGTTTTAAAGATCAATGAAGTTGCATTGTCCTACAGCAGTCCTTGCAATGATTTAAAATCCTAGCTGTTGGAAGTCTTCTCAGTACCATTTTAAGCTGGCATGGTTTGCAATAAAATGTAAGTTAGCCAAAAATAGGGCTATGGACATGTACTGCGCCCAGTTTTCAAAAGGCAGTGGCACGGGCAGTATATTTTTGCGTCAGAAAAGAGTGTGCCTACCGCCCTTTAGTTTATTATTAATTTATTTTTTACTGGGATACTATACTGATCGCAATACAGTATGTGAAAACAATTAGAATGGCCTTTCTGTGGTTTCCTCAAACACAATTTTAGGATTCATGATCTTACAGGTGCCTAAAATGTAACTAAAACGTGCATTTTTTGCAGGAAAGTGAGTTCTCTCAGCCAGTGTCATCGATTTGGACGCAGTTGTATAAACAAGTTTATTTTATACAGTTTATTGAAATGTTCAGATGAAAACAATAAAACGTATGTTTTCATTGCAATATTTAACAGGACAGTTGCAAATTTCTCGCAGGACAGAACTAACCATAGCATGACTGTCCTGTGCAAAGAAGTTGGTGCTAACCCTACCAACATTCTTACCTGTTCATAGGTGGCGTTGAGCAATTGTGTCCTGGTCAAATAAATTGTGAAAGCATTGTAGCGTTTTTTGGAATTGTGTCTTATTCTGAAGTCGCGCAAAATCACCCCAGAATAGCATATATTTATTTGTTCTCGGGACTGCAGGCACATAGAAACACGTATTCACATGCGAGCTACTATGAAATGTGTTGATACAACCCTAAAATAATTTATCTCATTTTTTATATTCCATATTTAGGCTGAATAAAGCCGATACACAGAAATGCTATGAGCTCCTTTCACCATGTTTGGTCTGTTCAACAATTTGTCTTTGCATCTTATCCCCCCTTTACCTCTGGGTTTAGTTATTCAAATTTTACATTTATTTGAGGCCATACAGTGCCGTAGTTTAAGTAATAATAACATGGAAAACACGGAAACAGCAACAAGTAGCCTGGCTATTTGGCACACAATAAGCAACCATGAAAAATAAAGCAAACATAGCGGCTTCGGGAACTAGGAAGGGGGCAGACAGGTGACTAATTAACATTAGGGTAAACTGTGGTAAAGCAATTGATATTGGTGGTGGGCTGTACAATGTTGATACGACGTTCACAGTCATAATTAAAAAATAAAAGTTTTTGTTATGTAAACTGAAAACCCACTCATCCTCGACCTTAAACTAAAAAAACAAAACAAAAAAAAAAACTAATCTTTAACTCTTGGCTGTGTCACCCTACAGGAGATGGTTGCTAAGTGTTGAACCACCTGAGTACTGAAACTGTATCATTATTTAAACCCCCTATAGTGAACTATTAACGCATTCGGTGTTTTGTGACACTTTTGAATTAACATGTCTTGGTATTATATAACTACAATGTCTTCTGCATTATTGTTATGTGCATACAATGCCTTAGCACTTGACTAGTAAGTGAGCATTGTAATTGCACAATGTACTGTTCTTTAAGTTTATGTGTAGAGAGCTTTTCTCCCCGGGCTTCCACTAAAAAGGAGCCCTATGCCCAGCCCAGATGGACTTTTCCGGTAATCCGTCTGTCTATTTATCTGTCAGAAGAGACCTATTATGGTACATTTGGACAGGGTGTCGAGAAACTTCCCCTGCTATTTTCGGTAGATGTGAGATCTTTTACAGTGACTTGACCTAGTGACAACTCAGTCAGGTGGACGTCCATTTAACGTCTCATTTTAAGGACGACACACTCAGAGTGCAGCACCCCCAGGAGTGCAGCAGTAGTGTAAGTATTTGAAATTAATCTTTGCACCTGAAGTGGGAATGAAACCCGCAGCCTTCTGATTTTCCAGCACCAGAGGCTAGTGTGCCACCTTAGTGCTAGTGCAGTGCTTTTTTGTTAACACGTCTGCTTTTAGATACCTACATTTATCAACTACTGTCTTTGTACGAACCAGCCAACACATGAAAACTTACACCGAATAGTGCTTTCATTAGAAAACTCCCTTTCCAGAATCCCTTCAGACACGACTTCTCCTATGAGAAGCCCCTGCATTGGTCTAGTGTATTAAATGCTTTGTGTATAAGGGGGTCCCGAGGGGGGTCATTTAATGATATCTGAGTGCTGATAGCTACACTCTACCCTATCTTCAAAGAGCCTAGGCAAACCTATCACTGCTTAAAATAAGGGTTCAAAATGCAAATAATCGCCAAGTTTAATGATTTTCCATTTTCTTTGATAATCTGGTAAAAATCACGGAATATGGAGTGTGAGGAGTAGTAGAAAAACGCAGCATTTTTTTTACTATACGTGACTTGTATTCTTATATTTCCTACTTCTTTATACTATCTGATTTACTGCGTCTGTTCAGTGTTTTATATATATATATATATATATATATATATATATATATATATATATATATATATATATATATATATATTAAACCCTGCTTCCTCAAACTGGAACTGCGGGGATTATACAGCCTGTTTAGACGGCACCGTGATGGCCCGGTAGCGTTGAGTTGTCGCCTAACAGACATAGGTTATCATGTTCGATTCTCGGCTGGAGTGTCTACGTGTCTCCACTGAAAGTTATCTTCGTTCCAAGTCCGTTTTTCCCGGTAAACAATTGTAAAATAAACAATCATTGTATACATACATCTCAAGTGTACCTCATTATGAGGAACGTACCTCATTTGGAGTCTAAAAAAGTTCATGTTCCTCGAAGTTCCATATTGAAAGGTCTGACACACATTCTGTGTTATGAATTTTTTAACTGATATCCATAGTAAACAGAAATTAATCTTGCTAATTCATTGAATGGTCGTTTTTATAAGTAAAACCAGCATATTCTAACAATCCTATGACCTTTGTAGATGAAGTTGCTAGTAAGCCATTAGAATGTGTTCCACATTTTGCTCATTTGCTCTACATTATGACTTGAGGGCTGGTGTTCCTCATTTTGGGATGGAAGGTTGACAGCTTTAATTTTATAGGTTCATAGGTAGGTACTAGGCTATCTGCCCTGGGGCCTATATAAGCCTAGCCAAAGGGTTCCCTGGCTTTCGCCACCCAAGAAAATTACTTTCCTGTGCCCCTGTCGAGCAGAGCCACAGAGGTGATCCCTGGGGTGAATTTCCTATTTCCCATCCAATCGTCAAGATTTTTCTTGAAGAGTGCCAATGAGGAGCTTTGTTTGACATAGATAGGTAGTCTGTTCCAGAGTATGGGAAGTCTCTGGGATAGGAATCTATCCCTCCAGCATGTTCTATTTATTGTGGTGACAAGGTTTAGGTCCCTAGAGCGTGTAGGTCAGAGGGATTGGGATTTCTTTAAGTGGAGCATGTCCAACAGCTCTGGGTTTGACATAGCTTTGTATGTTAGGCAGAGATCGCCTCTGAGTAGGCGATATGCGACAGAGTAAAGCTGGAGTTTTTTGAGACTGGCATCTGTTTGAGGCCGGTAATCCTCTTAGTGAGGTATTTTTGTGGCCTTTCCAATTGTTGTAGGTGTCTTGTGAGATTTTATTTATTTATTTATTTATTTTCCATTTGTTGATCGGGCTAGTCCAACTGGATGCATGTTCATTTTCAGTAGAGGCCCGGGGAGATAAGCTCCACAACTCACAGTAAATATTTACAGTAAATGACATTTTACAAATGGAGGTACATAGCAGATCTGTGCAACACCTTGTGATTCTGCTTACAGAATCTTAATACATATCAGCTATGGTTAGTTATACAATGAAATCTCTAGTAACACTTTAAACAGTTAAATCACACTCTCTTTATTGTTAGTAGAAAAGTAACTAGCTTATACAGGTATGGAGATTAATAACCAGAGGTAAGTGAGGTAGTTAATCAGGGTTAGCACAGGGGCATAACCACTGTGATTTAAAGTATGGCTTCAGTTTGCTTTTAAGTAAGTTTGTAGAGGAAAGGGAGGTTAGGTCATTGGGGAGGGAGTTCCAAGTTTTACCAACAGTATTAGAGAACAGAGAATCACCAGACAAATTGTTAGTTTTACTTATTTGTACAAGTAGTTTATTTGATGAGCGTAGGGTCTTGAGGTTATTATACGGGGTGATGAGATTTGTAAGTATAGGTGTTTTAGTAGGTTGATATAGGATTTTGTGGGCAACTGTTAGTTGGTTAAACAGTAGTAGATTTGGCAACTCTAACAATCCTAGTTGTTGAAGATTTTTACAATGATGGGTTCTGTAGGTAGAACCAGTGGCATATCTGGCAATATTGTTGTAGGAGATAGCCAGCTTGTTCAAGTTGCTTTTACACAGTTTAGTATATATAGGGGAGGCATAAAGAAGGGTAGAGATTAAGTGGGTATGGGCAATCATGGTCCTGGCTAGCGGGGTCAGAAAGGGTTTGATCCTGTAGAGGGAACCCAATTTTTTTGTTGACTGTTTTTATAGTATTGGTAATATGGGAATCGTAGGTAAGGTTGTTGTCTGTTAGTACCCCGAGTAGTTTTGTAGTAGTATCACGAGATATGGCAGTACTATTGCTTGATGTGACATTAAAATTAAGAGGAAGGGGGGCTACAGGTTGGAGTGAATAGTAGCAGTTTTGTTTTTTTTGGGGGGTTCAGGATGAGACATCGGTGTAGAACCCATTTCTCGACTGTATTAAACACGTATTGGGTTAGGGACTTTAGATCTGCTGGGGAAGTGGCAGAGCATATTAACGTAGAATCATCCACGTATTGGATACAGGTAGTGTGAGGTATTACAGAATGTAGGTCATTTATAAAAATAGAAAATAGAAGAGGACCTAATATGGAGCCTTGAGGGACATCAAGGGCAATTGGGAGGTGGGACGTTAAGTTATTTTCCCATAGTACAGCCTGCTGCCTGTTGTTTAAGTAAGACTGGAACCATTATAGGTTCATAGGTTCATAGGTTCATACTAAGCTATCTGCCCTAGGGCATTTATAAGCCTAGCCAGAGTGTGTTTGGCTTTCGCCACCCATTTTAAATTAATTTTGCTATGCCCTTTTTCGAGGTTAGTATACTGTGCCTCTGTCTAACAGTGACACAGAAGTGATACCCGGGGTAAACCTACGATCTCCCATCCACTCATCAAGATTCCTCTTGAAGAGAGTCAATGAGGGACTCTGCCTAACCTGGACTGGGATTTTATTCCAGAGTGAAGGGAGCCTCTGGGTTATGAATCTGTCCCTCCAGCATGTCCTATTTATTTCAGTGCTGAGGTTCAAGTCTCTCAGCGTAGCTCAGTGGGATTTGGATTTTCTGAGGTGCAGCATGTCCCTTAATTCGGGTTGGACATGGCCTTATACGTCAGGCACAGGTCACCTCTGAGCAGGCGGTATGCCACTGAGTAGAGCTGGAGTTTCTTTAACCGGGCAGCATATGGCATCTGTTTGAGCCCTTTGATCCTCTTGGTGAGGTACTTTTGGGGTCTTTCCAGTTGCTGCAGGTGTTTGGTAAGGTACATCCCAAAGGGGCATTGTACTCAATTATGGGCCTGATGAGGGATGAGTAAAGAGGCACGATGACCTCCCTAATCTAGATGTGAATCCCTTCATGATTAGGTGGGCTATATAAAATGTTTTTCTAACCACTTTGGCCACGTGGTTGTCAAATGAGAGATTGCTATCAACTTGGGTCCCCAGGTCCCTAATTACTTCTTCTGTACTTAATGGATTACCACCTATGTGGTAATTTGTGGGCACTTTGTTTTTGCCAAAGGGGATGACTATACACTTTTTGGCATTTAGCTTGAGGCCATGGCTCTGGCACCAGTTGTCTGTTTCTAAGAGGCCCTTTTGGAGGATACTTGTGTCGGCTGGAGAGTCGATTATGGCGCCCAGTTTGCAGTCATCTGCGAACTTGGTCAGCCACAGTCCTTCCGTGTTGACCTGTACCTCCGAGAAATATATACCAAACAAGAGAGGTCCCAGGACTGAGCCTTGTGGGATGCCACTTGTAACTGGTTTGGAGTCTGACATGGCTCCAGCAATTCTAACCATGTGGGTTCTGTCCTTGAGCCAGTTTGCAACCCATCTAGTGACATAGGGGTTTATATTTAAGCTGGTGAGCTTATCTATAATGCCCAGTGGGGTATTGTATCAAAGGCTTTGCGAGGTCCAGATAGTCTGTGTGGACCACCTTCCCTTTGTCAATGGCCTTGGTGACTGTTTCAAAGAAGTCAACCAGGTTTAAGAGGCAGGATCTGCCCTTAACAAAGCCGAACTGGGTAGGATCCAGTGTCTGTAGGTCCCCAATATCTTGATTTATGAGGTCCATGATGATCCTTTCCATAGCTTTGCAGACCAAGCTAGTCAGGCTTATGGGGCGATAGTTTCCAGGGTCCGTTGAGGCACCACCTTTGTGGAGAGGGACCACTGTTGCTGTACGCCACTCTTTGGGTACATATCCTGTAGTAAGGCTGAGATTGAACAGTAGTTTTATGTTTGGGTTTAGCTCTTCTTGGAGTTCATGTAGGACACAGCCTGGGACACCATCTGGTCCCATTGATGCTGTGTTTTTTGCTTTGGAGAGGGCAGCTCCCACCTGAGCATCTGAGATGTCAGGAGGGCAGCACTCTGCTGGGATAGATATTTGCCCTTTTGGTGGGGCGGGGGGGGGGGGTTTGCACTGAACCTGTCAGCTAGGATGTTGGCAATGTCTGTGGGTTTGGTGTATTTTTTGTCATTTTGGACTAATTCTGAGCATATCTGGGAATTCTCTCCCAGGTTCCTAACATAACTAAAGAAAGCCTTGTGATTATCCTTAGTGCCCTGTGCAATTTTTCTCTCGAAGCTGGCATTTGACGATTTTATAAGTGCCCTTAGTTTTTTGCTAATACTGATCAGAGATGCCTTCCCTTTTTGGGATTTTGCTCTATCATGTAGTAGCTTCCTCCTTCTATTGTATAGTTTGTTTATGGCTGGGGTCCACCAGACAGGTCGTCTGCCTTTGGAGGATTGGGTCTTGATTTTATTTGGGATTGCATGATCCATGCATTCCTGAAGGTGTTCATAGAATGCATTTATAAAGGATTCTGCGGTCTGGGCCGTATTTTCCACAGGCCTGGGGGCTTTGAAGGATTCCACCTCAGTTTAGAGGAGTGTGAAATTTGCTTTAGAGAAGTTTTTCACTGTGGTTTTCTGGGCAGGGGGTGGGGTCGGGATGTGAATATCCAGTGAGATTAGTTTATGGTCTGATCTTACCAGTGAGGGATACACTTCTGGTCTGGAGCATAGAGTCCCCATGTTGGTGATGATCAGGTCCAGTATGTTTTCCCCTCTTGTGGGAGTGGTAACAAGTTGTTCCATAGCATTTGAGTTTATAAATTCTAGGAACCTTTGGGCTAGGGTGTTGGAGCTAGAGTAATGCTCCCAGTCTATGTTTGGGTAGCTGAAGTCACCCAATATAATGGTGTTTGGAGAGACCTTCATATTTTCCAGTGTTATCAGGAAGGCCGAGTGGGGTTCCTGGGTTTGGGAGGGTGGTCTGTAGCAGGCTATAAACTGGAAGGCAGTTTTACCCACCGTTAGGTGCACATGGATAGTCTCTGATGCTTCGTGCTTTGCCACCAACCTGGAGGTGTGGATATCTTTGATGAATATCGATACTCCTCCTCCTTTTGTGGTTCGGTCCAAGTTTTGGGGCCGAAAAGCATGGTATGAGGTATAACCTGGTAGTGCTGGGGTGCTCTCAGGAGTCCTGAACCAGGTTTCTGTTACTGCACAGATATCGATGTTCTCCATGCTAAGGAGAGTTTCAAGTGTGTGCATCTTGAGGTTTAGACTTCTGGCGTTGAGTAGCATTACTCTTAGTTTCTTATCCCTTGTGATACCTATGGAGGTGGGTTTGTCTTTTGAGCCTTGCCTAAAAAAGGCACTATGGGGGTAGCAAGAGCCTTGCCAATATCCAAAAGCCCAGGGTGACAGGTGCAAGCCGCCCCTAGCAAAGCATCATGGCTTGTTTGGTGCATCATATCCCAAATGACTTTGAATGACACCAATACTTAAGCCAATTGTTGAAATTGATCATCTTGTCTTCATATTGTGGCATCATTCTTGCTGAGGGTAAGATGCTACTCAAGGTCAGGGTCATACCAGCCTGGGCTACATGCTCAGAGAGCTCCTCTATGTCTCTTTTCATGTAGTCCAGGGAGGTACGTCTCAGGTCATTCACACCAGCATGGACAATGACTGAGTCATATTTGTACTTGCCTTGGAGTGACCTGAGTGCTTGTGTTATGTGGCGGATCCTAGCCCCAGACAGGCTGCTCACCATGACCTTCTCCTTGTTCAGCCTGGTGAGCAGGATGTCAGTGTGCCTGACGATAGAGTCACCTATTATAAGTGTATCAGGTGTGTTGTTTAGCCTTTAGGGCTGTGACTGTTTTACACACTGGCTTTGTGAGATATGTGTTGCACGTGTTTTGTTTTGGGGTAGCGGTTGCTTGGGTGTTTGCTTTGGAGGTCTCTGCTGCTTAGGCAGATCTTTATTTAGAGCCTCCGAGTATGTTTTTGTGTGATTATGTGTTTGGTTTGCTGTCGTGGTAAGTCTATGTGAGATTGGAATTGTAGTGAGTGTGGTTTCCTTCTCCTCCTGACTGGTTATGCCAGTACTGAGTTGAGAGAGCTTAGCCTCCAGTTTGGCTATATAGTTGCATCTCTCACATGTGTTGGAATTTGTTGGGAGGAGGAGAGGGTTGTCTGTGTACATGAGGCAGTTGTAACATTGCCTCAAGATTCCCATATTCACCAGCTGGACCGGAGAGGAGATTGACAACTGACCTTTGGACATGCTAGAATAATATTGGGAATTCCTTTATAATTGAAAACAAGGGCCAATGGGGAGCGAGGGTGTAGTGCTTTTAATTTTTAGTGATGACTTATAATTGCTTTAGTGAGCAAGTGCCAGGTAACACGTGCAATGTGTTACAGGTAACTTAAATGCAAAAACGACAAACAGTAACTTTCTTTCAAGCAAGCAAGGAAATAAGTACAGTAAGCAATGCAGATATCACTAGGGATCCACAGAAGCTGAGAAGCCGCTTTTAGGTGGAATTAGTGTTCCAGGAAATAACAAGCAAACAAACAACAAGCATACAAACAAAGCTAGATTCAGAAGGCCTGGATCTAGTCTATGCCACAGCAAACAAGGTGTACCAATTTCAATAAGATACAGTTCAAATATTCAGGCACTATAAACCTCTAACCAGAAATTCCCAGCTCAGAAGGGCAGAGTCCAGCCTCTCCTCCCACAAGAGTGCAGACCACGAACCTTCCTAATGTAAAATAACTGGCCTGAAGCCCAAGTGCTTAAACCAGAGCTAATACACTTTAAGAATAACAGACACTGAGCTCTCAATCAGCAGTTCCCAACTTAGAAGGATGAAAGCTACCTGTCCTGCCACCACAGTGCATGCCACAAACCTTCCTAATGTAGAACAACTGGTCTGAAGCCCAAGTGCTTAATCCAAAAGACTTAGAATGATAGCTACACTTTAACCAAGTTACTACCAAGCAGTAATAAATACAACTGAATACTTTAAATAATGCCTGGATTAGTGCTCAAGTTATACAAACAAAGCTAGATTCAGCAGGCCTGGATCTAGTCTATGCTACAGCAAACAAGGTGTACCAATTTCAGTAAGAAGAAATTCAGATATGCATGCACTATAAGCCTTCAACCAGAAATTCCCAGCTCAGAAGGGCAGAGTCCAGCCTCTCCTCCCACAAGAGTGCAGACCACGAACCCTCTTAATGTAAAATAACTGGCCTGAAAGCCCAAGTGCTTAAACCAGAATTAATATACTTTTAGAATAACAGACACTGAGCCCTCAATCAGCAGTTCCCAACTTAGAAGGATGTAAGCTACCTGTTCTGCCAGTACAGTGCAGACCACAAACCCTCTCAATGTAAAACAACTGGTCTGAAGCCCAAGTTTTTAAACTAAAAGGCTTAGAATGAGTTACACCAAGCAGTAATAAATACAACTGAGAAATTTTAAGATGACGCAAAAGCAAAATAAAGTAGGAAGAAACACAAGTATGGCTTGTGTGTCTAGTGACAGGTTTTTGAGTATGTTTATGAGTAAGGCATGGTTAACTATGTTGAAAGCTTTTGATAGATCAATAAACAGGGCAGAGGACAGAGTGTCATTATTGCAATTTTTATTAATATAGTCAGAGAAGGATAAAAGAGCATAGGTGGTGCTATGAAATGGTCTGAAACCATGTTGACAGTTGTTTTCTAATAGGTAGTTTAACAGTTGTTTAAGAATGCATTTCTCCATGATTTTTGCCATTGGAGATAATATGGCTATAGGTCTATAGTTTGATAATTCATTAGAGTTACCTCCTTTATGCAAGGGGATAATATGTGAAATTTCTCAGATTGTTGGGATAGTTCCTTCAGTAATGGTTCTATTAATCAGGATAGATATGGGGTAGGCTATGGCTTTTGCAGCTTTTTGCAGGTATTCTGCAGGGAGTAGGTCTGCAGAGAGGGTGGCAGGTTTAAGTTTTTGAATGTGCGCAGAGAAGGGAGATACATGCCAAATGGGGCATTGTACTCTTTAATGGGTCTGATGAGGGGTGAGTAGAGGGGAACAATGATCTCTTTTTTTCTAGAGGAGAACCCTTTTACGATGAGGTATGCCATGCAGAAGGATTTCCTGACTACTGTGGCAATGTGGCTATCAAAGGATTTCCTGACTACTGTGGCAATGTGGTTATCAAAGGAGTGAGAATACTTACAAATCACTTGTATAATTTCCAATTCCCGGAATTTCATCTTGTGAAGATGGAAGTTTCATTTTTTTTAAAGAGATGAAAATCAGTCTCCTGCAATAATCAATATATCAATTCCCAAATGAGCTTTGAGTGACTATACAGAGGTTCATCTCAGCTCATCTTTAATTAAATCGCACTATCACGAACATGTTTAAATGTCTCTCTCTCTATACATATATATATATATATATATATATATATATATATATATATATATGTCTATTATGCTTAACTGATCAAAGTTTGTTTCCTTTTATAATGTGTGTTTCCGTGGAATACGTGAAGGTGTATATTATCCAAAAGCAGCAAAAGAAATCAGGAAGCGTGTCAAAGGTAAGGCAGCCTCCATGCTCACTATGTCTCCTCCAAGTAAAAAGATTTGGGATTATGAGACAAGAGCAACAGCTTAGACAAGCAGAAAACAGAGGCACACTATTATTTAAAGTATAGATCTAGTAGCCTAACTTTATTTCTCAAATAACTCAGTTTTGTTTTAGAATTTCACTAAAAACTACCAGATTGTGTTAAGTACAGTTAGGGATATGTTTACGGTGTTTATAGCCCCATCTAGGACTGCAACTGCTGCAAGCCAGGTTATCTTAATTCTGAGTATGTGTCCTGTTTTGGTTGGTTCTTGATGATTTTTAAGGCCTGATCCTTGATTACGAGACAATGGTCTGAGTCTGAAGAATGAGAGAAGTACATTCAATAATCCTCTTTTTACTGTCTCTGCTACGCTGATGTCAGGAGCCCAGTACATTGGGCATTCACATTGTGGTAACAATACATTGTGGTAACAATACATTGTGGTAACAATGCAAATATTGTTATCAAACCTGATTAACTTTATTTGTTTAGCGTTAATCTTATTATAATGTAGCATACCCGAGACATTTTTCGAAATCGTTTTATTGATTTTCATTTTTCATACTAATGCAAACCAATTCCACAACAGACTATTAGTTTTTTTCTTTGTGGGCTACATTTACATATTCACATAAAATACACATTATATCTAGAAATATCCTGTATGTTCTCTAATACAAACACGTTTTCCTTAACTTTAAACTGGAATTCCTAACCTCTAGCCTTCTTTCTCCCAAGTTGAGCCTCTGTTTTAAATATCTACCATCTTCATTGCATTTCCTGATCCATGCTTGTAGTGCATCTCTGGTTGATTTATTTAACGCCTCATTTTTTTCATAAACGTTACTAGCTTCCAACAGTTGTAGCAAATGCAATAAAATGTTTTAAAATATATAATTGTCATGACAGTTATGCTAATAATTAAAGTAAACACACAGAGTGACCAGGCAAATCACAGGCATCATTACCAAACCCTTCTTCAAGCCCGTAACAATTTCTTTCTTTGTTCAATCTTCTTATAAAATTTATCTTCTTTCTTCCCTGGACCACAATTCACCTTGTTTCTCCAACACACCAACTATTTTCAACCTGTTTTCCACACACCTCTATCCAGATCTGTCTAATTTTCTCCATTGTTTTTGTAGGGCCTTTCAGAACCACCACATATGAATATTTTCAGCCTCTGTACTGCTAATATTCTGCATTTAAGGACAGTCATTCTACCTTGAGTATCTTTGGTGTGTTATACCACCTGTTCCGGAATGTTCCAATACACGTCACATATCAGTCCTACATGTCTTGGTTCTCATTACATACTCCAAATTCTTCCTATGTATCCTGTCTCTACCATACGTCACTCTCAATACTCAAACTGGAAATTAATTATTTTCATTTTATTTTACATACTCTTTCAGTAAATCTTTAAAAATTCTACCTACTGTTTTTGTTTTCTTACCTGAGTCTTCTTTTCAAGTCCTCTCCCTTCTGTTGAAATTCCCTTAAATACACTGTTCTATACTAACCACTCTCCCTATCTTAATCCATATTCTTGACATAATATTTTAATGCCTTTCACAAGTGCCTTTTCTCCATTTCCCATAACAGTTCTGCATATTTTAAACCCCTTCTCCTTCCACCTCCTAATTATCACTTCAAAGTACTTTTTTTGTGCATTTCCTTAAACATTTGCACTATGTTTCCCTCCCATTCATTGCAGGTTCTAGCTTCCCTCCCACACATCTCTTTATCTACATTTACTGTAGCCATTTCACTTTCTTCATCTCTCCACGTGGCACGTGATTCTTACTTTTCCCACTTCTTTACATTTATTTCAGTGTGCTTCTGTCCTCTTACTCTCACTATCACATTTATTGTCACTATATAATGATTTAGGCCTGGCATTGTCCATCCATTAATGTCCCTTTCTAACCCAAATCTCTTTTTCTCAGTTTTGCATTTTACACATGTTTCACATATTTTGAATGTCTATCATTTTTTATTTCTCCAGGATTTAGAACTACATATCTCATCACTTACATCAAAATAAGTAGATTGAGGGTCCATACTACCTGCATCTTTCCTATTAATGTACTATTGTCTAACTACGTATCCTGCAGGTTACTTTCTCTTTCATTTCTTTTCAGTTGTCACTGATCTCCTGCACTGTCAGATAACCCTTGTGAACAAGGTGAATCTATATTCTCCCATTCTCCACTCAGTTGTGATTATCAAAGGTTTATTTGAGAGACATAATAACCATATCTCTCATCCCAATTCTTCAGATATACCATTTACCTTAGTCTACATTCATTCCACATGTTCCAGTAACAGCAAGCCATTATCCACAGACAAATCAATACTGTTTCTCCCTTGCACCTCCATGTTTTATTGAAGTCTTTAGTGACTGATCTGACTTTCCCATCACTAACAGAAAAAAAGGTGATGATAGAAAATATCTTTACCTTGACCATTGACCTAGTCTTACTGCACCTGATTGTCCACCTTTTTTGTAATCCTTACATTTAGCTCACAACACTGTGCTATAACTGCTTGTAAAAATGCCACTGTTCTCCCATTTGTTCTAGTGTTTTTATCAACAGATATTTTTTTTCTGTAAGCGCATGTGATTCCTTCTTTGTAAATGACACTAATGATTGCCTGTTTTTATGAAGTCTGAGGTTCATGCTTACATCTCAACCTCATAATACAAGAAATCTGGACAAAGCCTAACATAATGGGGGGCAAAGGGCCAAAAATAGGGACAGATTTTAAATATTGCTCTTACAAACTTAGTTGCTAGAATAATGGGGTTTGTGTTAGCCTCCATTTTCTGAAGTAAATAAAGTCTGAAACTCAAATATATGTCATTATTTGTTCATTATTTAGTGACTTCAATCCTCTGCGATTTGCTATAAAACCACAGATTTTATGAGAACTTGACCAAATATTTGAATAAAAAATCTGGACAGTCTGCAAAAATCTGTACAGTTGAAAGGTATGCCTCAGTAGAACAAGTTTTGCATGTAATCATCTTATATGACATTGAACCCTCACTTATTGTGATATGTTATATTTTATTTACATGTCATGGTGCACTTTTTATTTATATAAAACTTTAATAGAATTATATTAATTCACATGGACAAAATTAACAATGTACAATAATTAAGCTGTTAACTTTTCATGCAGCCCTTCCAACATGGATCAGTGCTCATCCAAAAGACAACATGTAACAATGTTACAAACGTTTACAGAGAGGAAAAGTCAAACTGGTCCACAAATCATAACAGAGAAAATTCAGGAACTGTAAGTTTACAGATATTCCACAACTGTATAGCACTAAAAAGCCTAAATTGGTTAGAACAATCCCATCAACTAACATCTACACTGCTTCTTACCACCTATAAAAGTATCTATAATCCATTTGCTTGCCTGGCACTAAATAACTATGTGACTATGTCCCCAGATGGTTTTATGATGCTATGACCAAAAAATTCCTGTCTGTCCATAAACCTATGAAATCTCCTTAGGCATTATCTGTTCTTGTACTATGTTGTTATGGCTTGGAAAGTCTTATCTCCATCAAGTCAACACCCTCACTCCCATCCTTCAAAATAATTTTGTAACAGATCCTAGCAAAACACTGTACTGTTCCTGCTCAACATCTGGGTAAATTATTTTCCTAAATGTGAACAAATACTTATTCATACCTTACATTTCCTTAATCTCCCTTCTTCACTCACTTTCTTACTTCTGTCAGTTTCTCTCCCCTGGCTTTCTCTATAAATGTATCATAATAAGACTGCTTTTCTTTTACTCTGTATTGCTTTTCATGTTTGTATTACACTAACTTACATTTAATTTATTTACAAACTGGATAAAATCTCTCTATCAAATTATTATCATATAACTTGTATCTATTTGTGATGCCCATGCACTGGCCCAGTAATCAAGGATCCTCAATCCTCACCACTGGCAACAGTGGGGAATGTACACATTGGGAGGATGACAAGTACACACACAGTAAAGTGCAATTTCCCTTAAGAGCATACAGAGATTACAGTCAGTCTGGGGCTGGTTTCTGCTTCTTTCTCCAGATCCCCAATAAGACTCCCCACTGGCACAGGTATAGGGTTGAGATCTCAGCTGAACAGCCAAGCTAAAACCTCCATCACCCTCTGTGTCCAACCAGTGGTTTGTGTCCCTACCCAAGTTGCTGACACATGCACACTTTGAGATTTGATTTATGTACAAACCCACACACACACATGAGAAAGGCTGGCATAGGTTCTTTAGCTATGCCCCCTTCTGCCCAGACTATAAGGTAGTTCCAGCTGCCACCAGTCACTCATTATCAGCTACTTTAAGGCCATTAACAAAGGGTGTCCAATCTTACTGTGTAATTTTAGTAATAATCCAAATGGTAGTCTGACCAAGAACAAGGCTATTTAGGAGTGGCCTGTACAGTGTCACCTAATAGATATGCAAGTACTCTAAGTGCTTAAATATGCCTCACATATATCAGCCACAAAGATAGGTTTAAATATATTTAATAAATAAATAGTAAAAGAACAAGAAAATGCCCAGTAAGTAATCATTTACATCAGAGATCAAAATCATAGGAAATATTTAAAACAGCATTGCAGGACATGCTCAAATAAATAAATAAAACATCTAAGCTATACTTCACTATATTCCTATCTGAATCTAAAAGAGTTACTATGCCCTAAAAACTTACTTACAAAACAACACGAAGTCAGAAGTGCAGAAAGTGGTGATGAGTGGATGTTTTCAGGTCAAAGACAAAATGCACAGTCTCTCTCTGAGAGAGTTCTTAAACTAATTTCAAGTATTACTGCTGGGTTAGCTTGGATAACATCACTTTTTGTCACCTGGCTTTTAGTTCCCAAGCTAAACCTCCTTTGTCAGAAACTAACAGAATTTAACACCTCTGTGTAAAAAATACATATCTCTCATATGTCAGAACATCCTGGAAGTCATAAAACAATAAAACACGTTTGCATCTCAAACCTAGTCATTGATTCTCTTCCAAGGCAACACAAAGCCGTCTAGGTCTAGACATTGTGTCTGCTACTAAACTGAAACTGAAAGATAACTTTTATAGCACAATCATAAAACAGTTTAATTTCAACTTATTTTCTTGAAGTTTTGCAAGTTAACCCTCTATGTTCTAGTTTCCACTGTTAAAACATATACATTTACGCAATTACAATAGTTTATATAGATTTATAATCTAAGCCAGCAGGGCATGCTGTGGTTACATTTTAGCTCAGTACATTAGAGCTTTACATGCACGTCTGTATGAATCATATCAATATTCACAAATGACATATAATTATTTACAAAATTCCAGATATTTGGGCTGGCAGTATTTCCTTTTGTGACACTATTCTCAACTAAAAGTTTCATATTATGTATAATTTGGTATAATTATTTATACTGTAGTTATTTTGTATTATTTTTAAAGACTAAAATTATCATTCTTAAGTTTTTTTGCAATACTTTGGAGCTTTTCTCCCTGGGTCTGAAAATGGACTCCTACACAGTTGGACTTTCCTGGTAATCAAATGCCAATAAATAACTAACCAAATAAATAAATAAATAAATAAATGAAAATTAATTAGTCTGCAGGTCATATCAGAGCATATTCATGAACTGTAAGCAAGTAACAACAGTGCCCTAAGACCAAACCCCTCTGTGACAAAGGGAGATACTGCTAGCTCAGCTAGCTGGAATTTTGTAAAGAATTATATGTCATTTGTGAATATCAAAATGATTTATATTAGATGCTTGTGTTACAACTGTATTAGAACTGTATGTCATGTGTATATCAAACTGGTCTGTATAGACGTGTGTTAGAAAGGTATTTTATAAAGTGCTTGTGCTCAAAATGTATCCTTAGTGTGCCCTGCTGGAATAGAACAGAAATGTACATGCACTATTGTAACTGTTTATATGTTTTAGCAGTGGAAATTGGAATACAAGAGGTTAACTTCAGAAAAAAATAGCTGAAATTAAATTATTTTATAGGCCAGACTGGAGACATAATGTCTGTGCTGAAAAGCTTTCTGTATTGTCTTTGGAGTTAACTAATTACTACCTCTGAAAGTATGAAGGAATGCAATTGTTTTATGACTTACAGCATCTGCCAAAGATCTGAGGTCTATGTATTTTTACAGGTAGATGCTAAATACTGCCAGCTTCCAACAGTGGGGGTTTCACCTGGGATAGTGTCAGATGACAATAAATGATGCCATTCTACAAGGTATCTCAACAATAATATTTAAGATATTAATTTGAGAAGTCTCTTAGAGAGACAGAACATTCTGCATTCTGTCTTGGACATGACAAGAGCCATTCACCACATCTGCCTTGCTGTGATGAAGTAAGTTTCTTGGGAACAGTACAATTCTCTTGAATACAGTCAGGAATATAACAAAGCTTAGATTAGAAAATTTTCTTTATTTATTTGAGACTGTCCTGCAATGTTGGTTTAAATATTTCCTGTGATGTTGAACTCTGATGTCACTGTGATTATGTACTGAGTATTTTCTTGTTCTTTGAATATTTATTATTAAATATATTTAAACTTTTCATTGTGGCTGATCTGTCTAGAGATATTTAAGTTTTGAGAGTACTTGCATATTTATTTGGTGACACTGTGTGGGCCATTCCTTATAACCTTGCTCTTGGCCAAAGTACCATCTGTATTAATATTAATAGTACACAGTATGATTGGACACTCTTTGTTAAGGGCCTTAAAGTAGCTGATAATGAGTTGACTGGTGGCAGTGACAGCAGTGCCACCCTGGCAACTACATCATAGTCTGTGCAAAGGGGGGCATAGCTAGTAAACCTGTGCCAGCCTTTCCCAGGTGTGTGTGTGTGTGTGTGTGTGCACATGTGTAAATCAGACCTCAAAGAGTGTGTGTGTCAGCTACTTGGGCAGGAACATGAAGCACTGGTTGGACAGAGAGGGTGTTGAAGGTCTCAGCTTGACCACTCAGCTGAGATCTCAACTCTATAGCTGTGCCAGTGGGGAGTCTTATTAGGGATCTGGAGAAAGAGGGAGTAACCAGCCCCACACTGACTGTACTTTTAAGGGAAATTGTGCTTGATTGCAATTGATGCAAAGAGTTGCATCTGGAAGTACTGTGTATGTGCCTGTCATCCTCACAGTGTATGTCCCCCACTAGTGCCAGTGGTGAGGATTGAGGCTCCTTGATTACTAGTCCAGTGGCGGGTCATCACAACCTCAGTCTTACATCTCTAAAATGTGGAACAAATGGGAAGAATTTGGAGCAATTATTAATTAATTAATTTATTTACCCATCACCTTCATTGACAGAGAAGGTCTGATTAGTGTAGTCCATTTCTAGAAGAGACCTGTGGAGAAAAGCCCATTTATTTCTTTCTGCTTATCACCAGACCTCAGATTGATTGGCAGTGGAGTTTTTACGGTGTCAAGTGGCCAGCTGGACACCTAACTTTCACAGAAGGCGCACACACACACACACACACACACACACACACACACACACACACACACACACACACACACACACACACACTCACTCACTGCATACCTTTAAACCTCATTTGACCACACTGAGGACATGCAAACTCCACACAGAAGGCAGTCTAGTCAAGAGTCAAACCAGAGAACCTCTTGCTGTGAGGTGACAATGCTAACCACTGCACCACCATGACCAGAAAAGCCCATTTACATAATTTTTGTAATTAATCTCATTTTAAGAACAATATTATTTTCAGCACAATTATACAGAATAAATAGCATTTATATTTATGATTTACAATAAAATAAGGGCTGACAAATGGGTTGCATACAGATTGATAAAGTAAGGTTCAAACAGTACATTTCATTTGGAAAGTAGTACCTGTAGTAGATTTTATATGAACAGCTAGAATCATTACATTAAGATAAGACATTGATTGATGGATTGTGATATTGATTTAACAAATGTAAAATAAAATAAAAATAAATAAATTTAAGTGAGACATAAATATATGTATGAGTATTTGCGTATGAGAATTAGTGAAAGAGTTGTTGGAAGTTCCATTGGGAAAATAACGTGAGAAAGATTGTCAAAAAGTGCTTGATACAGAGTGCAGGTAAGGTGAAGGAATCTAAAAGGGGATTTCAGTTGTTGTTTCGAGGGGCAGATATAAATATTAATGTTATTAGATTACAGAAAGAGAAAGACTGGGGAGATGATGCTCAAAGTACAAAGTAAGATTAATAACTGTCAGAGAGGTTGTAAAAATTGGGTTTTTATGTTGGAGAAGGAGGTGGAAGGCTCTAAGAAGATTAATGAAGAGTGTGAAATCATTGGGATAAATGATCAGTTTGGAGATGAACATGAGCATGTCCAGGACTGATTTAAATAGTGTTTGAGCAATTAGTTTGTCTATCATTTTTAATTTTGAGAGGATATCATTCCACAGTTGGAGACACAGCAGGAGTATGATAAGACTGCCGAAGACAATCACTTGCTAGCATCTTCATCTGGGGTGCTCACAGCATGGTTAATAACTTTGTCTTCACACTTAAAATAGTTATGTTGATTTATTTATATAATTCAATATTTTCAATATTATTTGCGTGGATATTTAAAACAAATCTTCAATTAATCACATTAAACAATCAAGAGGCATAGATTTAAAATCTAGAATAATATCATTTAATATTCTCAATATTACTGGCATGGATTAAACCAAATCTTCAATTAATCACATTAAACAATTAAGAGGCATAGATTTTCAAATCTAGAATTCTAATCTCTGCATTTTTGGTTACATGTATATGTTACATGCATTTTGTAGTACTTATAAGTCTCAAATATCATTTCTTTTCGGGGACAGTCCTGATTGTTTAGCAAGAGTTCAGCCTTCCCTTTCGATCGATGAACATTTTTAATTTTGTAATATACACTGCTGATTACAGCAAGCAAACAGCAAATGTTTCCGTAGTTCAAATCATCATACACTTCAGGAAACGTGTGTCACCTGTTCTGCTGAAGTTGTAATTTGCTAATATTATAATTTTAAAAAGTGTTATGTGTTAAATGTTTTATTCCCTCGTTTTTGTAATTGGCGTTATGCCTTTCACTGCCAAGAAACTGCACATAATAAATATATTTGCTTCATATTTTTAGTCTGTTACTCGTTTTTTTTTATTTTTATTTATTAATTATTTTAGTCTTTTTTGCAATGCATTGAAAACTGCAATAATTAAATAATGACAGGCATTTACGTTTCTGGCTTTAAGTCCTTCAGAAAATGCTTGCTAATGCAAAACCCGACATTCTATCAACATTTTAATTTTCTAAGATAAATATTTAAATCTGTCCCTGAATTTGTCCCTTTCTCCCCTCACTTCATTTATTTTTGAGTTTGCACAAAAGTATTGAGCAAAGAAGTTGAGAGGCATGTTCCTGATTTTTTTGTTAACAGATTGAGAGCCTATATCTGCGTTCATTTTCAACACCCACCAAAGACTGACTATTATAGTCTATAGTCAGCCTTTGTAAAATCAATAGGTAATTTTTTAATTAATTTCATGATAAGTCTTGCTCGAGATAATGCTATTACGCTGGAAATAACTGACAAAAAATAATGTAATCAAAGTGCCCAGTGAAATAAAACCGCTTCATGACAAATGTCGCACAAAACAGAAACAGGTGTGCAATTAAAATGCAATCACGTTTAATGGGTGGTTTTACACATTGACAAGGTCAACATGACCAGACTGAGCTCCCAAAGCACCTATGTCCAGTTCAAACCCATTACTCTGAAAACACCAGATTCTGTTTGGGAATGCAATTTCGCCTAGTAAGCCTTGCACTTGGCATGGCACAACACCCATCGTCAGTTCTTTACAGCTACCTTCTTCTTCTTTTTTGATTTTGCCCCTAGTATTAACGAACCTCTTCTTGCTCGTTTTGCACAACCACTACATAAAAAAGGACTTTCAAGCACCCTGCCAGCCTGCCTTGGTCTGTAATGTTTTTTGCTTATATAGGCGACCCTAATCGGAGATTCCAAAACGTCATTGCATTTTCCATGTGAGTGCCATCCGGTTGTGCAAATAATGGTGCTGCGGCACACAGTGCAAAAAACGTGTTTACTTTGTTTTTGTTTGTTCTCTGATCTTATGAATTGCTTTGAACAATTGGTTTAAACTCGGTTTGCGACTTTCACGCTCTCTCCGCGCAAACACATTTCTTCAACTTTTTCTTTTGTTCATACAAATGTTAACCCTTTCCAAAGTGCACCATGCAAACAGTGCAAATAAGACAGATCCACATGGAAATAGGACATTGTGCTGAATGTTTTTTCTAATTAAGCGTTGAGTTGTATACTTCCCTACAAATAATTTGACATATACAGATAGGAACCAAATTCATTCTTTTTAAAGTTTTCATTAATTTGGTTTCTATCTGTATATGTCAACTTATTTGTAGGGATGCAACCGCAACTAACATAATTTAAATTTCAAGCGCTTTTCCTTGCCAAAACTACATAAGTCCTTCTCCATACTAATCAGACCACACTGGGCAAGGTCCCTTCATTTAGGAAACTTGATATATTCTGTTACATTAATTAACAAGGAACACTCTGTAAGGTAAAGGTATGCACCTTACCCAACTGATTTCTCAACTATTTATAGTCCTTATCATTACTGAAAAAACGGGAGGGTGGATGTGTGATGCGGTATTTGGCTGGGTGGGGGGGTGGGTGTCGGTGCGACTTAATAGACAGAGTGATCAAAACTCAATTTTACAGTCTCTGTTTCCTAAATTATTATTATTTTAAGAGAAACATGAAGTTATACTGAAATCTTAAGCGCGCAATACACATAATATATATATATGTGTGTGTGTGTGTGTGTGTACACACACACACACACACACACACACACACGCTGTGTATCCTTATTTTCTCTATTGGATTTAAAAGATATAGAACTTAAAAATTAATTTCACTGGTTAATTAGAAAATACGTGAAATTTTCAAACAAAATACCACCGTGTTTTTCAAGCCAATATACACTCTTCTCTTGACATACAGATACAGATATATTGTAAACAATGTACTTAAAATGTGTGTATATAAAACAATATATATAAATCTAAAAGTTCTACTAGAAAATATATTTTAAAAAAATTATCGGGACTCACTCCCTACCTTCATTTATAATACAGGTAAAATGGATGCACATTCCTTCAATCCAGGTGAGAAAGTTGGACTAAGCCTAAGTTGCCAAACCAATTCCCGGGTTCCTAACAAAACCTTCCAATCACCCCCTGTGGGTTTTGGGACATATTCCATAATACCAAAATACATTTTTCAGAAAGGAGGCATTAAACAATGTTTAAAATACCAAGGTATTATTTTCAATTTTGTTAGCAGTATCATAATTGTGTTTGTAAACACGTGTTTTCAGACATTGCTTGATTTTGCCCAAGGGGGACAGTCGGAACATATCACAGGTCAAACTATCCCTTGGGGTGGTACTGTGCCTGCAGCTGTTACTAATGTCATTATGTAGTGTGCCTGTTGATGCTACTAATGTAATTGTATAGTGTGCCTGCAGCTAACAATGTCATTGTATAGTGTGTCTGCAGATGTTACTAATGTCATTGTATAGTGTGGCTGCAGCTGTTACTAATGTAATTGTATAGTGTGCCTGCTGATGTTACTAATGTAATTATATAGTGTGCCTGCAGCTGTTACTAATTCTTCTTCTTCTTCTTCTGGCTTTTAGGGGTCGCCACAGCAGATCACTGTCCGCACATGCTTGGCAGTGGAGTTTTACAGTGTCGTGTTGCCAGCCCGGCGCCCAACCTTTCACAGAAGGCACACACATGCATGCACTCACACCTAGGGCCAATTTAGCGAGTCCAATCCACCTACAGCATGTCTTTGGGATGTGGTAGGAAACTGGAGCACCCGGAGGAAACCCACGCAACAACAGGGAGGACATGCAGACTCCGCACAGAAGGCACCCCAGCTGAGGATCAAACCAGAGAACCTCTTGCTGTGAGGCGACAATGCTAACCGCTGCACCACCGTGGCCGCAGCTGTTACTAATGTAATTGTATATTGTGCCTGCAGCTGTTAATAATGTCATTGAATACTATGTCTGCAGCTGTTACTAATGTCATTGTATAGTGTGCCTGCAGCTGTTACCAATGCATACTGTGCCTGCAGCTGTTACCAATGTCATTGTATACTTAGTCCTGCAGATGTTACTAATGTTATTGCATAGTGTACCTGCAGCTATCAATGTCATTCTATACTGTGCCTGCAGCTGTTACTAATATCATTGTATACTATACCTGCAGCTGTTACTAATGTCATTGTATATTGTGCCTGCAGCTGTTGTTAATGTAATTGTATATTGTGCCTGCAGCTGTTACTAATGTCATTGTATACTGTGCCTGCAGCTGTTACTAATGTCATTGTATATTGTGCCTGCAGCTTTTACTAATGTCATTGTATACTGTCCCTGCAGCTGTTACTAATGTATATGTTCTTTGTGTTTCACTGTTGCAGTCATCACATTTGGGTTATCTGCTTGCAGTTGCTCTCAGTCAGCCTGATTATCAAAGTCTTTGGTCTTGCGTCAGTTGCTGTCTCATCTTCCGTGATGTCAGGGGTATAAAGCATGCAGCCAACACCATTACATCAGTCTTTCTTGCTGTGCGGTGCCTGAAGCAGAAGCAGTTCGCAAGTGCCGGTCGGCCGACTCCTGAAATTTTTGTTTTCGAGTTTCAAAAGGAAGTCTTCAACTAAAGCTAAGTACCCCGTTGAGGACACTTTTTCTTGCTCTAAACCAATGTCAGTGAAAGTCAATAATTGTATCTCTTGTGGAAAGCAAATACCTCATAAAGATTTTCATTCTTACTGTATTTCTTGCCTAGGCCCTGACCACGATGTACCTCGCTGTCGATTGTGTGCCTTATTTAAACCACAAACTATTCATCATCAGTATATTTTCCCTTCTAAATATTTTGGTACTCGGTTCAATTATCCAGATATGTCTTTGGTAAGCCACCCGACTACCGACATTCTGAAAAAACACAAAGATAAAAACAGAGACAGGGCGCCTAGGTCCAAAGCTGCCGACGATGCTTCTCCTAAGCTGGTCGCCAGTTCGCCGGTACTCAGTGAGGTGCTTTCGCAGCCCCTGATACCCACTACTTCAGATTCGCAGGCCTCTACTGAGACCCAGTCAGAGTCCGGTATGCCGCAAGATGCTTCAACTGTGGAACCTGTGGATGTCTCTACCTTGGATGGGTCTGGAGCCACTGTGCAGGCACTGGCTTTTGAGGGTATATTCAGGCCTACTGACTTGCATGTTAAACCAACACCATCTTTTTTCTTCAAGGCCTAAAACTCAAACCGTACCTAGAAAACTGATGCCCAGACTGCATGGTCAGGCCTCTATGCCTAAAAAGCAAATTATAAGAATGGCTGAAGACCTTATTGCTTTAATCAGGGGAAGCCAACCTTCCCCCTCTAAGAGACCTAGGACTGAATTTGCTTATGATACTTTTGACCAGGATTCTGAAATTTCTGTTTCCTCTGATGACCAGGATTTACCCTTATCTACCTATGAGGATTCTGATGCTGAGGACTCTATTCCCTCTGCTTCCCCACCAGAGGATTTCTCTTTTGGTGAAACCTTGCATACTCTTAGGGAGCATTTCCGCTGAGAAAGCCAGGATTACTCTGATTCTAAAAAGAGGCTTAGGGATTTCTTACTCCTGCCCCAACACAGGCCTTTAGCTATCCCCCCTGAACTGGACATTGTTGATGATGCCTTTTCAGAATCTGTCTTGGCCCCTGACTCTTTACCTCCTGCTCCCAGAAAACCTGATAGATATTACAAGGGTTCCTGACTCTCACAAGTTCCTTTTTAAAAATCCTACTGTGGATCCTGAGACCATTTCACAGGGACCCAAGGGCATTAAGGCTACTACTGCCAAAAATCCTGCCCCCTCTGATAGAGATTCCAGGGCCCTGGACAGATGGGGTAAGAAGGTATACACTTCTGCAACCTTGGCCATTAGGGCCTTAAACTGCTAATTTCATATGTTAAAGTATCAGCAATATATTATTGAATTGCTTAAACAGAAAATGATGTTGATTCCTGACTGTACTGAAAATAAGGATTTACAGGATTTAATGCATTCTGCTGAACAGGTTGGAAAACATACTTTGCAATGTGGCTTTGATTCATTAGAGGCCTCTTGCAGGGCTGCTGTCACTGGGTCTGTACTTAGAAGGCATGCCTGGCTTAAGGAACAATCTTTACAAGATCATGTTAAAGCTAAATTGCTGGATGCCCCCTTAAATCAGGATCACCTGTTTGGCAACAAAGCAGAAGAAGTTCTTGAAAAGATGGAGGATAAAGGTAAATCTATGCAAACTGTTAAAGATGTCCTGCAAGTACAGCCTCCCAGATTTAGTAGGCATTGGCCCTCTAAGAACTGGTCTTTTCCTGCCTCTTCCAGGCCTTCTCAGTCCAAATCCAGAACCAGCACAACACCCAGGCTTCAGTCCCAGGGTACTCACAGGACTAAGCAGTGGGGGGCTTCCACTTCCAAATCAGGGAGTAGTAAGACTCCCCCCCATGGTAAGCTGTCTCAATGACTTAAGTTTAAAACTTCCAAGCATTTCTCAACTGACTGCTCCTTTAGGGGGAAAGATTGCTCTGCAAGCAAAAAACTGGGAACTCATTACCCAGGACAAATGGGTTTTAAACATAATTTCCCAAGGATACAGATTTCACTTCCACACGTTACCAACCCCAAACGGTTGGCCAGATCTACCCCCAAATCAGTGGGCAGAGGCTCAAAAGCAAGTACTCTTTCTCTTAAGCTTAAAGGCTATTCAAACTGCACCAGAAGAGGAAAAGGGACAAGGTTTCCTCTCAAGACTTTTCCTGATACCCAGAAAAGACAACTCATGGCATCCTATCCTGGGCCTTTCTATCTTAAACACCATTTTGGTGATTCCAAAATTCAAGATGCTAACTCTTTACCAGTTGCTTCCTATACTAAGTAAGGTTGTCTGGTTGGCAACACTGGATGTAAAGGAAGCCTACCTGCACATCCCAATCAGGGAATCTTGCAGAAGATACCTACACTTCAAATAAGTTCTCTGCACTGCCCTTTGGCTTATCTACTGCACCCAGGGTATTCACAAAATGCCTAGCGCCAGTCATTGCATTTTGCAGGCAAAGAAATAGTCAAATATACCCATACCTGGACGATTGTCTAATTCAGGCAGAAAACCAGGACGTACTTTTGAATCATCTGGCATTTGTACAAAAGGTGTTAACTTGTCTGGGGTACACCATGAATGAAAATAAATCACACCTGGTACCTGTCAACAAATTATATTCCTGGGAGCAAGCTTGAACACAACTTCCCAGATGGCTTTCCTTATGGCAGAGAAACAAATTTGTTTGACAACTTACTTCAAACTAATGGCCACAAAAACCCTGCTGTCTGCAAGGCAAATACTGCAAGCCTTGGGGTTCATGGCCTCCTGCATTCTACTAATTCCATATGCAAGACTGAATATGAGGAAACTACAATGGTATCTAAAAAGCCTATGGTGTCAACATTCTCAGGATCTAGAAGCAAAGATTCCTATCATACCTTGCCTACAGTTAGAGTACATTTGGTGGGCAGAGGCCTGCCACCAAAACAAGGGACTACCATTCACTCTACCCCCTGCCACCAAAACCCTAACAACAGACGCATCAGACTATGCATGGGGGGCTCACCTGGCAGGGAAGTGCATTCAGGGCAAATGAAACCCAAGTCAAATGCACCTGCATATCAATCAGAAAGAAATGTTAGCTGTACAAAATGCTCTGACAGCCTTCAAGGACCACATTCTTCCAGGACAATTAATGGTAAAGACGGACAACACCACTGTTATATGGTACATAAACAAGCAGGGGGGTACCCATTCATACCCTCTCTGCAGACTAGCTATGGCTCTATGGAACAAAGCCTTGAGCTATCAAGTGCATCTACAGGCTCAATTCCTGCCAGGAAAACTAAATACACTAGCAGACAAACTAAGCAGAAATCTCATGGACCCACACGAGTGGAAACTGGAACCAAAGATTTTCAACATGTTGATAAACAAATGGGGGAGCCCAGATATAGACCTGTTTGCCTCCCCCCAGAACTACCAATTGGACAAATTCTGCACAAGGACTACCCACAAACAAGCTTGGGAAGTGGATGCTCTGTCTTTCAGCTGGAAAACTCTATCAGTTTATGCCTTTCCTCCTCTGCCTCTCCTCTCCAAAGTTCTACTAAAGATCAAACAGGACAAACCAAGGATGATACTGATGCACCAGACTGGCCACACTAACACTGGTTTCCCCCCCTTGTGCAGTGTGTCACTGAAGGCTCCATGGCACCTGCCTCAGACCCCTACTCTGCTGTCACAGCAGGAGAGCTAGATTCTGCACCCTCAGCTTCAAACCCTGAACCTGGCAGCCTGGCTAATTACCTAATCTCTCTGTTACCATCCCTTAGTAAACAAGTGTTGGATGTCATTTTGGAGGCAAGGAGGCCTAGTACTAGAAAATCATATGCTAAAAAATGGAAAAGATTCTGTGCCTGGAACCAAACTCAAGGGATGGGCACAGCAGCACCCAATTTACCTCAGAATCTTCAATATTTAACTGAGATGCTTCACAAGGGCCTTTCTTTTTCCTCCATCAAAATTTATGCCTCAGCCATTTCAGCTCATTACAACACAAGACCACCCCTCTTTTCTCATCCACTGCTCAAGCAGTTCCTCAGAGGGGCCAAAAACATAAGGCCACCCAAGAAAGCCCTAACTCCAGCCTGGGACCTTAACTTTGTATTGGAAAAACTCACTTTTCCTCCTTTTGAACCAGCTGCAACTGCAGAGTTAAAATTCCTTTCTTAGAAAACAGCTTTCCTTTTAGCTATCACTTCAGCAAGAAAGGTATCTGAATTACAGGCCCTTATGGCATTGGAGCCTTTCATCATCTTTAATGTGAACAGGGTGTCCCTCAGGACCAATCCCTCCTTCATGCCCAAGGTGGTATCCAGTGTGGGTCTTAATCAGTCCATTCATTTGCCTACCCTATTTCCTAACCCACAGAACAAAGGGGAACGGATACTGCACTCCTTAGATGTGCACAGACAACTTAGATTTTACTTGGACAGAACTAAACCTCAAAGTAAATCTGAACAACTGCTGGTGGCATTTGCTACAGGGGCAGAGGGTAAGGCTATTTCAAAGCAAACCATTTCTAAATGGATAGGCCATTGCATTCATTTCTGCTATAAGCACCATGGAAAACCTATTCCACAGGACATTAGACCACATTCAACCAGGGCTGTGTCTAACCTTTACAGCCTTTCTCAGAGGTCTCCCTACAAGGGATATCCTAGAAGCTGCTACCTGGAGTTCTGTACATACTTTCAACAAGCATTACCATTTGCAATTTTCTCTAAATCCAGAGCTGGCTTTGCCACTGCTGTCTTGCAGGGCCTTATAGCTGGTCCTAATGCTATCTAAATTCCTCCTCCCATCCTTAGCTTTGGGAATCTACCCAAATGTGATGACTGCAACAGTGAAACACAAAGAACATAGTACAGTTGTGTAGACTTACCATAAATGTAGATGTTCGAGTGTATTCACTGTTGCAGTCCTGGTTACCCTCCCTCCAGCCCCTTGACTTCTTTTGGCTATACCTCTATTCTCCTTTACTATGCTTAAAAGCTTTTTGGTGTATTTGCTTTTTTGTTGGAGGTATAACCTTGTGTGTGTGTGTGTATATATATATATATATATATATATATATATATATATATATATATATATATATATATATATAATTGCTTCCCATTAGGGGGGCACCTGGCATCTGGGGCAAGAAAAATTGATGTAATGGCATCGGCTGCATGCTTTATACCCCTGACTACCTGATGTCACAGAAGATGAGACAGCAACCAATGCAGGACCCAAGACTTTGATAATCAGGCCGACTGAGGGCTACTGCAAACAGATAACCCGAATTTGATGACTGCAACAGTGAATACACTCAAACATCTACATTTATGGTAAGTGTACACAATTATAATTTGTGTAGTGTGCCTGCTGCTGTTACTAATGTAATTGTGTAGTGGGCCTGCAGCTGTTACCGATGTCATTGTGTAGTGTGCTTGCAGCTGTTACTAATCTCATTGTGTGGTATGCCTGCAGCTGTTACTAATGTCATTGCATACTGGACCTGCAGCTGTTACTAATGCCACAGTATAATGCCCCTGCAGTTGTTAGTAATGTGATTGTATACTGTGCCCACAGCTGTTAACAATGTCATCGTATACTGTTCCTGCAGCTGTTACCAGTGTCATTGCATAGTGTGCCTGCAGCTGTTACCAATGCATACTGTGCCTACAGCTGTTACCAATGTCATTGTATACTGTATCTGCAGCTGTTACTAATGTTATTGCATAGTGTACCTACAGCTGTTATCAATGTCAATCTATACTGTGCCCGCAGCTGTTACTAATATCATTGTATACTATACCTGCAGCTGTTACTAATGTCATTGTATATTGCGCCTGCAGCTGTTACTAATGAAATTGTATATTGTGCCTGCAGCTGTTACTAATGTAATTGTATATTGTGCCTGTACCTGTTACTAATGTCATTGTATGCTGTACCTGCAGCTGTTACTAATGTTATTGCATAGTGTACCTGCAGCTATCAATGTCAATCTATACTGTGCCTACAGCTGTTACTAATATCATTGTATACTATACCTGCAGCTGTTACTAATGTCATTGTATACCATACCTGCAGCTGTTACCAATGTCATTGTATAGACTGTGCCTGCAGCTGTTGCTAATGTCATTGTATACCATACCTGCAGCTGTTACCAATGCATACTGTGCCTGCAACTGTTACCAATGTCAATGTATACTGTACCTGCAGCTGTCAATGTAATTTGTCATTCTATACTGTACCTGCTGATGTTACAGATGTCATTGTATGGTGTGCCTGCAGCTGTTACTAATGTCATTGTATATTTTGCCTGCAGCTGTTATCAATGTCATTCTATACTGTGCCTGCAGCTGTTACTAATGTCATTGTATACCATACCTGCAGCTGTTACCAATGTCATTGTATAGACTGTGCCTGCAGCTGTTGCTAATGTCATTGTATACCATACCTGCAGCTGTTACCAATGTCATTGTATACACTGTACCTGCAGATGTTAGTAATGTCATTGTGTACTGGACCTGCAGCTGTTACTAATGTCACAGTACAATGTCCCTGCAGCCGTTAGTAATGTGATTGTATACTGTACCGACAGCTGTTAGCAATGTCATTGCATAGTGTGCTTGCAGATGTTACCAATGCATACTGTACCTGCAACTGTTACCAATGTCATTGTATACTGTACCTGCAGCTGTTACTAATGTTATTGCATAGTGTACCTGCAGCTGTCAATGTCATTTGTCTTTCTATACTGTGCCTGCTGATGTTACAGATGTCATTGTATGCTGTGCCTGCAGCTGTTACCAATGTCATTGTATACTGTGTCTGCAGCTATTACCAATGCCATTGCATACTGTGACTGCAGCTGTTACTAGTGTCATCGTATACTGTGCCTACTGATGTTACCAATGTCATTGTATACTGCACCTGCAACTGTTACCAATGTCATTGTATACTGGACCTGCAGCTGTTACTGATGTCTCAGTATAATTTCCCTGCAGTTGTTAGTAATGGGATTGTATATTGTGCCCACAGCTGTTAGCAATGTCATTGCATACTGTGCCTGCAGCTGTTACCAATGTCATTGTATAGTGTTCCTGCAGCTGTTACCAATGCATACTGTGCCTGCAGCTGTTACCAATGTCATTGTATAGTGTTCCTGCAGCTGTTACTAATATTATTGCATAATGTACCTGCAGCTGTTATCAATGTCAATCTATTCTGTGCCTGCAGCTGTTACTAATATCATTGTGTACTATACCTGCAGCTGTTACTAATGTCATTGTATATTGTGCCTGCAGCTGTTACTAATGTAATTGTATATTGTGCCTGCAGCTGTTACTAATGTCATTGTATACTGTGCCTGCAGCTGTTACTAATGTAATTGTGTAGTGTGCCTGCAGCTGTTACCAATGTTATTGTGTAGTGTGCCTGCAGCTGTTACAAATCTCATTGTGTGGTGTGCCTGCAGCTGTTACTAATGTCATTGTATACCATACCTGCAGCTGTTACCAATGTCATTGTATACACTGTACCTGCAGCTGTTAGTAATGTCATTGTAGACTGGACCTGCAGCTGTTACTAATGTCACAGTATAATGTCCCTGCAGTTGTTAGTAATGTGATTGTATACTGTGCCTACAGCTGATAGCAATGTCATTGTATATTGTGCCTGCAGCTGTTACCGATGTCATTGTATAGTGTGCCTGTAGTTGTTACCAATACATACTGTGCCTGCAGCTGTTACCAATGTCATTGTATACTGTACCTACAGCTGCTACTAATGTTATTGCATAGTGTGCCAGCAGTTGTTATCAATGTCATTCTATAGTGTGCCTGCAGCTATTACCAATGCCATTGTATACTGTGTCTGCAGCTGTTACTAGTGTCATTGTATACTCTGCCTGTTGCTGTTACCAATGTCACAGTACAATGTCCCTGCAGCCGTTAGTAATGTGATTGTATACTGTACCGACAGCTGTTAGCAATGTCATTGCATACTGTGCCTGCAGCTGTTACCAATGTCATTGCATAGTGTGCTTGCAGATGTTACCAATGCATACTGTGCCTGCAGCTGTTACCAATGTCATTGCATAGTGTGCTTGCAGATGTTACCAATGCATACTGTGCCTGCAACTGTTACCAATGTCAATGTATACTGTACCTGCAGCTGTCAATGTAATTTGTCATTCTATACTGTACCTGCTGATGTTACAGATGTCATTGTATGCTGTGCCTGCAGCTGTTACCAATGTCATTGTATACTGTGTCTGCAGCTATTACCAATGCCATTGCATACTGTGCCTGCAGCTATTACCAATGTCATAGTGAAGTGTTTCTGCAGCTGTTACCAATGTATACTGTGGCTGCAGCTGTTACTAATGTCATTGTATAGTGTGCCTGCAGCTGTTAACATTTTACATTTTCATTTTATAGTGTGCCTGCAGCTGTTACCAATGTCATTGTATACTGTACCTGCAGCTATTACTAATGTCATTGTATAGTGTGCCTTCAGATGTTACTAATGTCATTGTGTACTGTACCTGCAGCTGTTACTAATGTCATTGTATCTTGTGCCTGCAGCTGGTACCAATGCCATTGTCAAAGTTAATGTCAAAGTAAACTTTATTGTTGATCAGATATTCACAGCAGCACAAGATCAGCAAAATTACGTTGCTTTGGTCCATGTGCAAGAGATAACAGTAAACCCATAGTTTGAATGACAGTAGGACTAATGTACATCCAGTAATAATTAAAATATTAGCAACACAATAAATTACCACAATTGGACAGGAAGATATTAGACTGTATTATACTAGTAGGTATTGTAAGAGTATGACTTCACATTGTGATTGCTTAGAATATTGCACTTCATCAGTTGTAGTATGTTATATTCTAATGTTCATATTGGACATGCATGGTGTGTTGACTCACTCCTGACTTGTTATATTCTAATGTTCATATGGACATGCATGGTGTGTTGACTCACTCCTGACTTGTTATATTCTAATGTTCATATGGACATGCATGGTGTGTTGACTCACTCCTGACTTGTTATATTCTAATGTTCATATTGGACATGCATGGTGTGTTGACTCACTCCTGACTTGTTATATTCTAATGTTCATATTGGACATGCATGGGGTGTTGACTCACTCCTGACTATTGCACATTTAGGAAATAATAGCATAAGAAATAAGGCCAACTGTACCAGTTATTGACGCAATTTGCCAGAATGATTACTATAGCTGATATCTCATAGCAAGTGGCATATTGATCTAATTATTCACTGTCATGCCTGGCATTTAAGTTCAGCAACCTTATGGATAGAGGGAAGACATTCCTGTTCAGTCTAGATGTTTTGCATTGTAAGCTGCCATACCACCTGCCTGAGGAAAGGTGGAAGCACATGCCATGAGCAGGGTGAGTGGGATCATTGATTATCTTCCTAGCCCTTCCCCCACACACACACACACACACACACACACACACACACACACACACACACACTGAGTCTCATGCAGATCATCCGTAGATGGGACCAATGAATCAATGGCATTTTCTGCTGTCCTCACTACCCTCAGGAGAGCTTTAAGATACAGACCTATGATGTTGTTTGAGAGGATCCTCTCAATCAGATCATCCGTAGATGGGATCAATGAATCAATGACTTTTTCTGCTGTCCTCACTACCCTCAGGAGAGCTTTAAGATACAGACCTATGATGTTGTTTGAGAGGATCCTCTCAATGGTCCCCCTGTAGAAGGCTTTGAGGATGGTGTGAGACAGGTTTGCCTTCCTCAGTTTCCATGGGAAGTGCAGACATTGTGGTGCCTTCTTCACTGTATGGCTAATATGAGTCGACCAGGATAGGTCATCTGAGATGTGCTCCCCCAGGAACTTGGTGTTTCTGACTCTTTCCACTGCCACCTCCCTAATTTTCAGTGGTTAATGCATCTCCTGAGTTCTCCTGAATTCCACTACTAATTCTTTGGTCTTTCTTACTGTGATATAGGGAAATATTGCCAGCCCAGCTATCTGGAATTTGTAAATAATTATATATCATTTGTGAATATTGATATGATTTATACAGAACTGTATATGTACTGGGCTAAAATGTAACCACAGCATGTCCTGCTGACTTAAAACAGAAATGCATATAAACTATATACCTGTGCAAATGTATGTATTAACAGTAGAAACTAGAACATAAAAGGGTTAACTTGCAAAACGTCAAGAAGATAAGCTGAAATTAAATTACTTTACGGTTATGCTATGAAAGTTCTTTCTCACTTTCAGTGTAGCTGGCACAATGTCTAGAGATAGAAGTTTTTGTATTGTCTTGAAAGAGAAATAATTGCTAGGTTTAAAATGTAAAGGTGTTTTATTGTTTTACAGCTTCTAAGATCTGCAAGCATCTGAGAGATATGTATTTTTCACACAGAGATGTTAAATTCTGTTTGCTTCTGTTTTAGCCTGGGAACTGAAGTCAGGTAACAAAAAGTGATGTCATTCAAGTTAACCCAGCAGTAATATTTGATATTAATTTAAGAACTCACTCAGAGAGAGAGAGAGAGAGAGACTGTGCATTTTATATTTTATCTTGGACCCAGCAAGAACATCCACTCATCATCACCATCTGCACTTGCCTTGGTCTGTAAGTAAGTTCTTAGAGCATAGTAACTCTTTTTAGACTCAGATAGGAATATAGTAAAGATTAGTTTAGATGTTTACTTTATTTATTTGAGACTGTCCTGCAATGTTGTTTTAAATACTTTCTGTGACTTTGAACTCTGAAGTAACTGTGTTGGAATTACTGAGTATTGTCTTGCTCTTTTATTATCTATTATTAAATATATTTAAACCTATATTTGTGGCTGATATTTGTGAGACATATTTAAGCTCTTAGAGTGCTTGCATATCTATTTGCTGACACTGTGCAGGCCACTCCAATAGCCATGCTTGGTCAGGCTGCCATTTGGATCATAGTAGCATTACACAGTAGGATTGGGCACCCTTTGGTAAGGGCATTAAAGTAGTTGATAAGTAGTGGCTGGTGGCAGCTAGAACTACCTTAGAGTATGGGCAGAAGGGGGCATAGGTAGTAAACCTGTGCTGGCCTTTCCTAGGTGTGTGTGTGTGTGTGTGTGTGTGTGTGTGTGTGTGTGTGTGTGTGTGTGTGTGTGTGTAAAACAAATCTCCAAGAGTGTGTGTGTGTCAGCTACCTGGGCAGGGCCACAAAGCACTGGTTGGACAGAGACAATGTTGGAGGACTTGGCTTGGAACCCTGGCTAAGGAGTCAACTCTATAGCTGTGTTAGTGTGGAATCTTATTGGGGATCTGGAGAAAGAGGGAGAAACCAGGCCCAGACTGACTGTGATCTCTGTGTGCTCTTAATTGAAATTACACTTTACTGTGTGCGCACTTGTCATCCTCCATTGTGTACTTCCCTCACTGTTGCCAGTGGTGAGGATTGAGGGTCCTTTATTACTGAACCAGTGCTGGGGCATCACACTTACATTTAAAGCCAGATTGTTACTATCTCAGCAGCCTATCCGATGCTCCACCTTATCCCTATAGGCTGTTTCCTCACCATTTCTGACAATGCCTGTGACAGTGGTATCATCCATAATCTTGATGATTTTGTTGGCTTCATGCTTTGCCATGTAGTCATGCATCAACAAGGTGAACAGCAGAAGACTCAGGACACAGCCCTGAGGGACACCCGCGCTCAGTGTAATACTGATTGAACTGTTAATTCCCACACATACTTTCTGGGATCTGTTGATGATAAAGTCCAGTATCCAGTTACATAGGGAGAGTTGATACTCAACTGGATCAGCTCTGATATCAGATTCTGGGGGATGACAGTGTTAAAGGCAGAACTAAATTTAATGAACAGCATTCTGACATAGCAATTCTTGTTCTCTAGATGTGCCAAGGATTCATGAAGTGCTATAGCTAATGCATCAGCCGTGCAGTGGTTAGATCTATAAGCAAACTGTAATGTATTCAGTTTTGCAGGTAGGCTTGATGAGATATGGTTTTTGATCAACCGCTCAAAACACTTCATTACTGATGATGTAAGAGCAACTGGCCAGTAATCATTTAGGCTTGTTGGTTTGAATTTTTTGGGTAAGGGAATGATTACTGTATTTTTGAAGCAAGTGGGTACAATGGCTAGTTGCAGAGATATGTTGAATGTATCTGTTAGTACAATGGACAGTGTGGCCAGTTGGGTAGCACAGTCTCTTAGAACCCTTCCCATAATATTATCAGGACCAGTTGCTTTTCTTGAGTTTACTTGCTTCAGGGTCTTCAGAACATTAGATGTTCTTAGACGTGGCATCTCCTCACCCTGGTCAACAGGGAGCTTATTTGGCACAGTGTTATTATCCATATCAAATCTACTGAAGTTGGTGTTTAGTTTGTTCAGAAATTCTGTGTTGTCATCACATGGGGAGGATGCAGGCCTGCATTTGGTTATGCCTTGAATGCCTTGCCAGAGATGTCTGGAGTCCCTTTGGTCAGAGAAGTGGCCCTGAAGTTTATGTCCATAGGTCCTCTTATCCTCCTTTATACCTCTACTTAGATTTGCTCTGGCCTCTCTTAGGGCATCCTAGTCTTTTGATTTAAAAGCATCATTCTGTGCCTTTAGGAGCTCATATACTTCACCAGCTAGCCAGGGTTTCTGATTTGCCCGCATGGTAATACATTTGATGAATGTTAAATCATTAACACATTTTGAAATATAGGCCATTACAGATTCCGTATACTCCTCCAGGTCAGTATGGTGGTTCTTTACAGCTGCATCTCTAAAGACTGACCAGATTGTACATTCAAAGCAGTCCTGTAGTGCTAAGACTATCCGCTCAAGCCATATCCTTACTTGTTTGGTTGTAGGTTTGCCTATTTTCAGCAGTGGTGTGTATGAAGGAAGCACCATGATGACCAGATGATCTGAGTTGCTCAGATGGGGATAAGGTATTGCTTTGTAGGCCAGTTTTACATTTGTGTACACCTTATCCAGAGTGTTCACCCCCCTTTTGTTGCAAAGTTCACATGCCAATGGTAATGGGGTAATACAGATTTCAAGTTAACTCGATTGAAGTCACTTGCAATTATATGGGCAAACTCAGGGTTCTTATTCTGGAGTTTATTTATTGACAGATACAGAATGTTCAATGCCACGTTGGTATTAGCACTAGGGGGGATGTGAACTGCTGTTATGCTCACCCCATTGAATTCCCTAGCCAAGTAGAAGGGTCTGCATTTTAGTGACATGATCTCAATGTTCTTTGAGCAGTGATAGGTGATTATTTCACAGTTTGTACACCAGCTGTTGTTGATATGCACACAAACACCCCCTCCAAGAAATTTGCCACAGAAAGACTGATTTCTGCCAGCACAAAATTGTGACATCCTAATGACATATATTGTATTATAATTTATACTGGAGTTCAGCCAACTTTCAGTGCACACAAGTAAACGACTGTTGCTCACCTCAGATTGTGTGGAAGGATCCATCCTTAAGTAGTCCATCTTGCTCTCCAGTGATCATACATTTGCCAACAGCATGGAAGAAAGTGCAGGCCTGTGTGGATTTCTTTTCAGTCTGGCCTTAATTCCTACTCTAGAGCCTCTTTTTCTTGATCTTTCACATCTTTTCCTTTTAATATGCTTCCTGTGTCTGATTGTCAACTGGTTAGACAGGTGTGACAGGTTTCTATAGTTTTTACCATGTTCCAGTAAGATTCCAAGCTGCAGGTGGTCCTGGAGTGTGTTTGAGTTTACAGGCATCTCTGCTAGCAGTTCATCAAACATGCAGCACAGCGAGATAGGAAATCTGATTTCCAGAAGATTCTCAGCATTTTAGTTAATCATACCTTCATTTGTTGCCCTTAAATCTGTTTTTATTTCTGTTTCTGACAAAATCAAGACAAATAGTGCACTTTTCTGTAGGGATCCAAAACAGCCACTGCCACACAGGGCACTGACATTTCTTTTTAAAACATTTACATTTACATTGTATAGTGTACCTGCAGCTGTTACCAATGTCATTGTATAGTGTGTGTGCAGCTGTTACTAATGTCATTGCATAGTGTGCCTGCAGCTGTTACTAATGTCATTGGATACTGTTCCTGCATCAGTTACCAATGTCATTGTATAGTGTGCTTGCAGCTGTTACCAATGTCATTGTATACTGTGCATGCAGCTGTTACTAATGTTATTGTATAGTGTGCCTGTAGCTGTTAGTAATGTAATTGTATGCTGTGCCTACAGATGGTACCAGTGTATAATGTGCCTGCAGTGTTACCAATGTAATTGTATACTGTACCTAGAGCCGTTAATAATGTCACTGCATACTGTTCCTGCAGCTGTTACCAATGTCATTGTATACTCTGCTTGCAGCTGTTAAAATGTCAATTTATAATGTCCCATAGCTATTAGTAATATCACTGTATACTGTGCCTGCATCTATTAACAATGCAATTGTGTACTGTGCCTGCAGCTGTTGGCAATGTCATTGTATACTGTGCCTGCAGCTGTTGCCAAAGTCATTTTATAGTGTGCCTGCAGCTGTTAATAATTTTATTCTATAGTGTACCTGCAGCTGTTACTAATGTTGTTTTGTACTGTGCCTGCAGCTGTTACTAATGCCAATGGATGGTGTGCCTGCAGTGTTTACCAGTGTCATTGTATATTGTGCCTGCAGTTACACTGTACCTGTATCTGTTACCATTGTCATTGTATAATGTTCCTGCAGCTGTTACCAGTGTCATTGTATTATGTCCCTGCAGCTATTACCAATGTCATTCTATACTTTGCCTGCAGCTATGTCATTTTATACTGTGCCTGCAGCTGTTACTAATGTCCTTGCATGCTGTGCCTGTAGCTGTTACCAGTGTCATTGTATAGTGTGAATGCATCTGTTACTAATGTCATTGTATACTGTTACCAATGTCATTGTATACAATACCTGCAGATGTTACTGTTGTCATTGTATACTGCGCCTGCTGCTACTAATGTGATTGTATAGTGTGCCTGCAGCTGTTACCAATGTCATTGCATACTGTACCTGCATCTGTTACTAATGTCATTGTATAGTGTGCCTACAGCTGTTACTAATGTTATTGTATATTGTGCCTGCAGCTGTTACCAATGTCATTGTATTCTGTACCAGCAGCTGTTACTAATGTCATTGTGTACTGTGCCTGCAGCTGTTAGTAATGTCATTGTATACTATGCTGGCATCTGGTGCCAATGCCATTATATAGTGTGCCTGTAGGTGTTACCAATATATACTGCGCCTGCAGCTTTTACTAATGTGATTGTATAATTTCCTTGCAGCTATGTCTTTGTATAGTATGACTGCAGCTGTTACTAATGTCAGTGGATACTGTGCCATCAGCTGTTGCTAATCTCATTCGATACTGTGCCTAAAGCTGTTATCAGTGCCATTGTATAGTGTGCCTGCAGCTATGTCATTGTATACTGAACTTGCAGCTATTACCAATGTCATTGTATACTGCACCTGCAGCTGTTATTAAGACCATTGTATATTGCACATGTAGCAGTTACTAATATCATTATATAGTGTGCCTGCAGCTTTAATGTCATTGTATACTGTACCTGTAGGTGTTACCAATGTCACTGTATACAACTTGCTCTGTGTCAAGACTCTTTACTCACATTTGTTTACTGAATGGATGGTCAGGTTGGGTTCTTTCATATGAGACAGTTCAAATGAAATGAGTGTTGATTCTGATGAAATCCCTGGTGAGGGGATGAAAGCGCTCAATCTGGTGGTTTTCCAGTTTTACTATTAAAGTGGATTATATTGATGAATTCTTTGGTTGCTGCTATTTGTGTTCAACTGCACAAGAAAACCTTTTCAAGATTTCCTGCCTGCTGACAGTGTGTGTTTTGTACTCATTGTATACTGTGCCTGTAGGTGTTACTGATGTCATTGTACAATGTGTCTGCAGGTGTTATTAAGAGCATTACATACTGTGCATGCAGCTGTTATAATGCCATTGTATGTTGTGCCTGCAGATGTTACCAATGTCATTGTACAGTGTGCCTGCAGCTATTAATGTCATTCTATAGTTTGCCTGCAGCTGTTACTAATTTCATTGTATAGCCTGCCTGCAGCTGTTACTAATGTCGTTGTATACCATACCTGCAGCTGTTACTAATGTCATTGTATAGTGTGCCTGCAGCTGTTATTAATGTCATTGTATAGTGTGCCTGCAGCTGTTACTAATGCCATTGTATTCTGTGCCTGCTGATGTTACTAATGTCATTGTGTAGGATGGCTGCAGCTGTTGCCAATGTCACTGTATTCTGTATCTGCAGCTGTTACCAATGTCATTGTATAGTACACCTGCAGCTGTTACCAATGCCATTGTATGCTACACCTGCATCTGTTACTAATATCATTGTGTAATGTGCCTGCATTTGTTAGTAATGTCATTGTATACTGTGCTGGGAGCTGGTACCAATGCCATTCATTAGTGTGCTTATACTGCATCTGCAGTGTTACCAATGTCATTCTATACTCTGCCTGCAGTTGTTACCAATGTCACTTCATACTATGCCTGCAGACTTTATCAATGTCATTGTATACTCTGCCAGCAGCTGTTACTAATGTCTCAGTATAATGTCCCTGTAGCCATTAGTAATGTGATTGCATACTGTGCCCGCAGCTGTTAGCAGTGTCATTGTATTATGTGCCTGCAACTGTTATTAATGCCATTTTCCAGTGTGCCTGCAGCTGCTACTAATATCATTGTATACTGTGTCTGTAGCTGTTATTAATGTCACTGCATATTCCGCCTGCAGTTGTTACTAATGTGATTGTATACTGTGCCTACGGCTATTGCTAATGTCATTGTATAGTGTATCTGCAGCTGTAAGCAATGTCATTGTATAGTGTGCCTGCAGCTGTTACCGATGTCATTTTGTACTGTGCCTGTAGCTATTACTAATGTCATTGCATAGTGTGCCTGCAGCTGTTCCTGATGTTATTGCATACTGTGCCTGCAGCTGTTACCAAAATCATTGCATAATACCCCTGCAGTTGTTACCAATTTCATTGTATAACGTCCCTGCAGCTGTTACTAATGTCATTGTATAGTGTGCTTGCAGCTGTTACCAATGTCATTGCTTACTGTGCCTGCAGCTGTTAAGGGCATTGCATACTGTGGGAGCAGCTGTCATAATGCCATTGTATATTGTACCTGCATATGTTACTAATGTCATTGTATAGTGTGCCAACAGCTGATACTAATTTCATTGTGTAGTGTGTCTGCAGCTATTAATTTCATTTTATAGTGTGCCTGCAGCTGTTATCAATGTCATTGCATACTGTACGTGCAGCTGTTACTAATGTTATTGTATAGTGTCCCTTCAGATGTTACTAATGTCATTGTATAGTGTGCCAACAGCTGATAATAATTTCATTATGTAGTGTGTCTGCAGTGGTTATTAATTTCATTTTATAGTGTGCCTGCAGCTGTTACCAATGTCATTGGATACTGTATGTGCAGCTGTTACAAATGTCATTGTATACTGCACCTGCTGATGTTACTCCTGTCATTGTATACTGTGCCTGCGGCAGTTACTAATGTCATTGTATAGTGTGCTTTCAGCTGTTACTAATGTCATTGTGTACTGTGACTGTTGATGTTACTCCTGTCATTGTATACTGTGCCTGCAGCAGTTACTAATGTCATTTTATATACCGGGCCTGCTGCTGTTACTAATATCATTGCATACTGTGCCTGTAGCTGTTACCAATGAAACTGTATACTCTGCCTGCAGCTGCTAAAAATGTTGCAATATAATGTCCCTGCAGCTGTTAGTAATGTGATTGCATACTGAGCTGCAGCTGATAGCAATGTCATTGTGTCATGTGCCTGCAGGTGTTGCCAGTGTCATTGTACACTGTGCCTGCAGGTCTTACTAAGGTCATTGTATACTTTGTCTGTAGGTGTTACTAATGTCATTGTATACTTTGCCTGTAGGTGTTACTAATGTCATTGTATACTGTGCATGCAACTGTTATAATGCCATTGTATATTGTGCCTGCAGCTGTTACTAATGTCATTGTATATTGTGCCTGCAGGTGTTACCAATGTCATTGTATACTGTGCCTGTAGGTGTTACTAATGTGATTGTATACTGTGTCTGCAGCTGTTATTAAGAGCATTTCATACCATGCATGCAACTGTTATAATGCCATTGTATATTTTGCCTGCAGCTGTTACTAATGTCATTGTATACTGTGCATGCAACTGTTATAATGCCATTGTATATTGTGCCTGCAGCTGTTACTAATGTCATTGTATACTGTGCCTGCAGGTGTTACCAATGTCATTATATACTTTGCCTGTAGGTGTTACTAATGTGATTGTATACTGTGCCTGCAGCTGTTATTAAGAGCATTTCATACTGTGCATACAACTGTTATAATGCCATTGTATATTGTGCCTGCAGCTGTTACTAATGTCATTGTATACTGTGCATGCAACTGTTATAATGCCATTGTATATTGTGCCTGCAGATGTTACTAATGTCATTGTACAGTGTGGCTGCAGTTATTAACAATTTCATTGTATGCTGTGCCTGCAGCTCTTACTAATGTGATTGTATAGTGTGTCTGCAGCTGTTATTAAGAGCATTTCATACCATGCATGCAACTGTTATAATGCCATTGTATATTTTGCCTGCAGCTGTTACTAATGTCATTGTATACTGTGCATGCAACTGTTATAATGCCATTGTATATTGTGCCTGCAGATGTTACTAATGTCATTGTGCACTGTGCCTGGGGATGTTACTAATGCCATTGCATACTGTGCCTGCAGCAGTCACTAATCTAATTGTATACTGTGCCTACTGATGCTACTAATGTCTTTGTATATTGTGCCTGCAGCTGTTACTGATGTCATTGTATACTGTGCCTGCAGCTGTTACCAATGTCATTGTAAAGTGTGCATGCAGCTGTTACTAATGTCATTGTAGAGTGTGCCTGTAGCTGTTAGTAATGTCATTGCATACTGTGCCTACAAATGGTACCAATGTATAATGTGCCTGCTGTGTTACCAATGCCATTGTATACAGTACCTAGAGCAATTACTAATGTCACTGCATACTGTGTTGGCAGCTTTTACCAATGTCATTGTATACTCTGCTTGCAGCTGTTACTATGTCAATGTATAATGTCCTGCAGCTGTTAGTAATATCATTGTATAATGTATACTGTGCATGCATCTGTTAGCAATGTCATTGTATATCGTACCTGCAGCTGTTGTTAATGTCATTGTAAAGTGTGCCTGCAGCTCTTAATAATTTTATTCTATAGTGTGTCTGCAGCTTTTACTAATGCCATTGTATACTGTACCTGCCAATGTTACTAGTGTTATTTTATAGTGTGCCTGCAGCTGTTAATAATTTTATTCTATAGTGTATCTGCAACTGTTACTAATGTCATTGTATACTGTGCCTGCAGCTGTTACTAATGTTGTTGTGTACTGTGCCTGCATCTGTTTCTAATGTCAGTGGATAGTGTGCCTGCAGCGTTTGCCAATGTCATTGTATATTGTGCCTGCAGTTCTACTGTACCTGTAGCTGTTACCAGTGTCATTGTGGAATATTCCTGCAGCTGTTTCCAGTGTCATTGTATTATGCCCTACAGCTGTTACTAATGTCATTCTATACTTTGCCTGCAGCTGTTACTAATTTCCTTGCATACTGTGCCTGCAGCTGTTACCAAAGTCATTGTATACAATACCTGCAGATGTTACTAATGTCATTGCAGACTGCGCCTGCTGCTACTAATGTGATTGTAAAGTGTGCTTGCAGCGGTTACTATTGTCATTATATAGTGTGCCTGCAGCTCTTAGCAATGTTATTGTATACTGTGCCTCAAGCAGTTACCAATGTCATTGCATACTGTACCTGCAGCTGTTACTATTGTTATTGTATACTGTGCCTGCAGCTGTTACTAATATCATTGTATACACTGTACCTGCAGCTGTTAGTAATGTCATTGTATGCTGTAGCTGCAGCTGTTACTAATGTCATTGCATAGTGTGCCTGCAGCTGTTACTAATGTTATTGTATACTGTGCCTGCAGCCATTACCAATGTCATTGTATATTGTACCTGCAGCTGTTATTAATTTCATTGTATACACTGTACCTGCAGCTGTTAGTAATGCCATTGTATGCCGTACCTACAGCTGTTACCACTGTTATCATGATACTAAAGGATCTTTTAAAGTCACATTTTTGATCTCAAAGCAGAAAGTGCTTATTTATGTGGGTTAAGAGTTGACTAATCAGCAACTGTTGAGGTTATTTTCTGCATGGCATAAATTAGATATTGCTATACTGTGCCTGCAGCTGGTTCTAATATTATTGTATACTATGCCTGCAGATGTTATTAATGTGATTGTATAGTGTACCTGCAACTGTTACTAATGTCCTTTTATGGTGTGCCTGCAGATGTTACCAATGTAATTTTATACTTTATCTGCAGTTGTTACTAATGTCACTGTTTAGTGTGCCTGAAGCTTTTACTAATGTCATTGTATGGTGTACCTGCAGCTATTACTAATATAATTGCATATTGTGCCTGCTGATGTTACTAATGTCATTGTATACTGTGCTTGAAGCTGTTAGTAATGTCATTGTATTCTGTACCTGCAGCTCTTACTGATGTCATTGTATAGTGTGCCTGCAGCTGGTATCAATGTCATTGTATACTGTGCCTGTAGCTGTTGCTAATGCCATTCTATACTGTACCTGCAGCTTTTGTTAATGACATTGCATACTCTTTGTGCAGCTATGTTGCCATTGTATGTTGGTCCTGCAGCAGCTACTAATGTAATTGTATACTGTGCCTGCAGGTGTTAATAATGTCATTCTATAGTTTGTCTGCAGCTGTTACTAGTTTCATTCTATAGCCTTCCTGCAGCTGTTACTAATGTCACTGTATACTATAGCTGCAGCTGTTAATGATTTCATTGTATACTGTGCTTGCAGCTGTTGCCAATGTCATTGTATACTATGCCTGTAGCTGTTGCTAATGTCATTGCATACTGTACCTGCAGATGCTACTTGTTTCATTTTAGTGTGACTACAGCTGTTACTAATATCATTGTATATTGTACCTGCAGCTGTTATTAAGGACATTGCATACTGTGCGTGCAGCTGTTATAATGCCATTGTATATTGTGCCTGCAGATGTTACTAATGGCATTGTATATTGTGCCTGCAGCTGTTAGGAATTTCATTGTATAGTGTACCTGCAGCTGTTACTAAATTCATTGTATAGTGTGCCTACAGCTGTTACTAATGTCATTGTATACCATGACTGCAACTATTAATGATGTCATTGTATACTGTGTCTGCAGCTGTTAATAATGACATTGTATAAGCTTTGGCTGGCTAAGTTCTAGCTGTATTCAACTGGACGTATAAGAGAATTTAAGTACCTTTTATCTGTACATTTTTCAAATAATGCAGCATTTTAATTGATTTATTTGTGTTGCACTGAATATTAACTGAACTGGAAGTTTTGACTCTGTTTTTTCAGTTAGTGCTTGCTAGATTTTATTGCCTTTTAGAATTCCTGCATAGACAGTAATTGCAGTCGGGGGTAGTCTCATTCATTGATATCCTGTTACTGCCTATTTAAGTGGTACATTTTGGAGTATTTTCTGCTTAAAACCTGAGCTTTGGCTGGCTAAGATCTAGCTGTATTCAACTTGACGTATAAGAGAATTTAAGTACCTTTTATCTGCACTTTTTTCAAATAATACAGCATTTTAATTGATTTATTTGTGTTGCATTGAATATTATCTGAAATGGAAGTTTTGACTCTGTTTTTTCAGTTAATTCCCCATCCACCCTCCCTGTTTTTTTTTTTGGAGTTAATCTTGGTGGCTTTGAAACTGCCCGGCCCTTATGTAAATTTGTGTTTGGATACTCCTTCTGGGTTCATCTCATTTGCTCACTCACCTGAGTGCAGTGAGATCATATTCTGATTTCAGGCACTCCTACTGTGTACAAAGAGAGCATCTGGGAAAGAAAAAAAAATGTAAGCTTGTTTCCTGCTTTTCTTGTAAGTGGTCTAGATGGTTTGTAGGCTTCTGAGCCCCCAAGCCTTTCTCTGTTGAAGGGAAGCCTTCTAGCTTAATTTTGTTTCTTAGAACACGCCAGTTTTCTAGTTTCAGCACTCAAATCTGTTTATTTGAACTCAGCATTTGTTTAGAACTAATTGTAAGCACTAAATCTGCCTCATGTACACAGACAACCCTCTCCTCCTCCCAACAAATTCCAACACATGTTAGAGATGCAACCATATAGCCAAACTGGAGGCTAAGCTCTTTCAACTCAGTACTGGCATAACCAGTCAGGAGGAGAAGGAAACCACACTCACTACAATTCCAGTCTCACATAGACCTACCACGACAGCAAACCAAACACATAATCACACAAAAACATACTCAGAGGCTCTAAATAAAGATCTGCCTAAGCAGCAGAGACCTCCAAAGCAGACACCCAAGCAACCGCTACCCCAAAACAAAACATGTGCAACACATATCTCACAAAGCCAGTGTGCCGAACAGTCACAGCCCTTAAGACTAAACAACACACCTGATACACTTGTAATAGGTGACTCTATCGTCAGGCGCACTGACGTCCTGCTCACCAGGCTGAACAAGGAGAGGGTCATGGTGAGCAGCCTGTCGGTCGCTAGGATCCGCCACATAACACAAGCACTCAGGTCACTCCAAGGCAAGTACAAATATGACTCAATCATTGTCCATGCTGGTGTGAATGACCTGAGACATACCTCCCTGGACTACATGAAAAGAGACATAGAGGAGCTCTCTGAGCATGTAGCCCAGGCCGGTATGACCCTGACCTTGAGTAGCATCTTACCCTCAACAAGAATGATGCCACAATATGAAGACAAGATGATCAATTTCAACAAGTGGCTTAAGTACTGGTGTCATTCAAAGGGAATCCAAAGCCTGTCAGCTTGGGATGATATGCTCGACAAGCCACGATGCTTCACTAGGGACGGCTTGCACCTGTCACCCCTGGGCTTTCGGATATTAGCAAAGGCTCTTGCTACCCCCATAGTGCCTTTTTTAGGCAAAACTTAAAAGACAGATCCACCTCCATAGGTATCACAAGGGATAAGAAACTAAGAGTAATGCTACTCAACACCAGAAGTCTAAACCTCAAGATGCACACACTCGAAACTCTCCTTAGCATGGAGAACATCGATATCTGTGCAGTCACAGAAACCTGGTTCAGGGCTCCCGAGAGCACCCCAGCACTACCAGGTTATACCTCATACCATGCTTTTTGGCCCCAAAACTTGGACCGAACCACAAAAGGAGGGGGAGTATCGATATTCATCAAAGATACCCACACCTCCAGGTTGGTGGCAAAGCACGAAGCATCAGAGACTATCCATGTGCAACTAACAGTGGGTAAAACTGCCTTCCAGTTTATAGCCTGCTACAGACCACCCTCCCAAACCCAGGAACCCCACTCAGCCTTCCTGAGAACACTGGAAAATATGAAGGTCTCTCCAAACACCATTATATTGGGCGACTTCAACTACCCAAACACAGACTGGGAGCATTACTCTAGCTCCACCACCCTAGTCCAAAGGTTCCTAGAATTTATAAACTCAAATGCTATGGAACAACTTGTAACCACTCCCACAAGAGGGGAAAACATACTGGACCTGATCATCACCAACATGGGGACTCTATGCTCCAGACCAGAAGTGTATCCCTCACTGGTAAGATCAGACCATAAACTAATCTCACTGGATATTCACATCCCGATACCACCCCCTGCCCAGAAAACCACAGTGAAAAACTTCTCTAAAGCAAATTTCACACTCCTCAAAACTGAGGTGGAATCCTTCAAAGCCCCCGGACCTGTGGAAAATACGGCCCAGACCGCAGAATCCTTTATAAACGCATTCTATGAACACCTTCAGGAATGCATGGATCATGCGATACAAATAAAATCAAGACCCAATCCTCCAAAGGCAGACGTCCTGTCTGGTGGACCCCAGCCATAAACAAACTATACAATAGAAGGAGGAAGCTACTAAATGATAGAGCAAAATTCCAAAAAGGGAAGGCATCTCTGATCAGTATTATCAAAAAACTACGGGCACTCATAAAATCGTCTAAGGCCAGCTTCGAGAGAAAAATTGCACAGGACACTAAGGATAATCGCAAGGCTTTCTTTAGTTATGTTAGGAACCTGGGTGGTAATTCCCAGATATGCTCAGAATTAGTCCAAAATGACAAAAAATACACCAAACCCACAGACATTGCCAACATCCTAGCTGACAGGTTCAGCGCAAACTTCTCCCCCCCTCCCACCAAAAGGCAAATGTCTATCCCAGCAGAGTGCTGCCCCCCTGACATCTCAGATGCTCAGGTAAGAGCCGCCCTCCCCAAAGCAAAAAACACAGCATCAATGGGACCAGACGATGTCCCGGGCTGCGTCCTACATGAACTCCAAGAAGAGCTAAACCCAAACATAAAACTACTGTTCAATCTCAGCCTTACTACAGGATATGTACCCAGAGAGTGGTGTACAGCAACTGTGGTCCCTCTCCACAAAGGTGGTGCCTCAACGGATCCTGGAAACTATCGCCCCATAAGCCTGACTAGCTTGGTCTGCAAAGCTATGGAAAGGATCATCATGGACCTCATAAATAAAGATATTGGGGACCTACAGACACTGGATCCTACCCAGTTTGGCTATGTTAAGGGCAGATCCTGCCTCTTAAACCTGGTCGATTTCTTTGAAACAGTCACCAAGGCCATTGTGAGGGAAGGTGGTCCACACAGCCTACCTGGACCTCATAAAGCCTTCGATACAATACTCCACTCGGGCATTATAGATAAGCTCACCAGCTTAAATATAAACCCCTATGTCACTAGATGGGTTGCAAACTGGCTCAAGGACAGAACCCACATGGTTAGAATTGCTGGAGCCATGTCAGACTCCAAACCAGTTACAAGTGGCGTCTCACAAGGCTCAGTCCTGGGACCTCTCTTGTTCGGTATATATTTCTCGGAGGTACAGGCCAACACGGAAGGACTGTGGCTGACCAAGTTCGCAGATGACTGCAAACTGGGTGCCATAATTGACT
>NC_056746.1:1356921735-1356924235 GCF_019279795.1 Protopterus annectens | reverse complement strand
CTCTCTGTTGATCAGTGGCAGTGAAAAACATTGAGCAGCCTGCCTGCCCCTGTGGGAGTGGTTACTGACTTGAAACTGTATTGGCCATTTTGGGTCAATTCCAAAACTCCTTCATCTTCCTCTCTTAAAATCCTCTTTTGCGCGGTTTTGCGCATTTTTGAGCATAGCGCAACAACGGGCAGTGCTGCCTAATTGGGTTTAAACTATTCCTGGCTCCACAAAGTCTATTCTTCACTTTTTCCCTTAGAACTGCTCTATCTCTCAATTTAAACACCATATTCTCATTCTAAGGCCCTTCACTGGTCCAATTAAGTAATCCTACAAGTTAGCACTATTAAACCATAAGCACTACTTACTCTTATACTCTCTACGATTACCCTGTCCTCTACTGGTCCATCTTAAATTCAGTTTCCCTATTACTCTAGCATGTCCAAAGGTCAGTCAATGGTTTCCTCTCCAGTCCAGCTGGTGAATCTGGGAATTTTGAGGCAATGTTACAACTGTCTCATGTACACGGACAACCCTCTCCTCCTCCAAACAGGTTCAAATATATGTGAGAGATGCAACTATTTAGCCAAACTGGAGGTTGAGCTCTCTAATCTCAAAACTGGTGTAACCAGTCAGGAGGAGAAGGTAACCTCACACAACACAATTCCAGTATCACATAGTCCCACCACATCAGCGAACCAAACACATAAATACACAAAAACATACTCGGAGGCTCTAAATAAAAATCTACCTAAGCAACAGAGACCTCCAAAGCAGACATCCAAGCAAACGCTACCTCAAAACTAAACACACACAACACATAACCCACAAAGTCAGTGTGCCAAGCAGCCACAGCCCTTAAGGCTGAATAACACACCTGATACTCTTGTTATAGGTGACTCTATTGTCAGACACACTGACATCCCGCTCACCAGGCTGAATAAAGAGAAGGTCACGGTGAGCTGCCTGTCGGGTGCTAGGATCCGACACATAGCACAAGCACTCGGGTCACTCCAAAGCAAATACAAATATGACTCAGTCATTGTACATGCTGGTGGGAATGACCTGAGACGTACCTCCCTGGACTACATGAAAAGAGACATAGAGGAGCTCTCTGATCATGTAGCCCAGGCTGGTATGACCCTGACCTTAAGCAGCATCTTACCCTCACCTAGAATGATGCCACAGTACAAAGACAAAATGATCGATTTTTAACAACTGGCTAAAATTTTGGTGTCATTCAAAGGGGATCCAGTGTCTGTCATCCTGGGATGACATGCTCGACAAGCCACATTGCTTCACTAGGGATGGCTTGCACCTGTCACCACTGGGGTTTCAGATATTGGCAAAGGCTCTTGCCACCCCCATAGTGCCTTTTTTAGGCAAGGCTCAAAAGTCAAACCCACCCCCATAGACAGCACAAGGAACAAGAAACTAAGGGTAATGCTGCTAAATGCCAGAAATCTTAACCTCAAGATGCACGCACTCGAAGCTTTCCTCAGTATGGAGAACATCGATATATGTGCAGTGACAGAAACCTGGTTCAAGGCTCCAGAGAGCACCCCAGCACTACCAGGCTATACTTCATATCATGCTTTTCGCCCCAAAACCGGACCGAACCACAAAAGGAGGGAGTTTCCATATTTATCAAGGATATCCACACCTCCAGGTTAGTGGCATTGCAGTATCGGAGACCATCCATGTGCAACTAACAGTGGGCAAGACTGCTTTTCAGTTTATAGCATCCTACAGACCACCCTCTCAAAGTCAGGAATCCCATTCGACTTTCCTGAAAACATTGGAGAACATGAAGATCTCTCCGAACACCATTATATTGGGCGACTTCAACTACCCAAACATTGACTGGGAGCACTACTCAAGCCCCAGCACCTTAGCCCAAAGATTCCTGGAAATTATAAACTCAAATGCTATGGAACAACTAGTCACCACTCCCACAAGAGGGGACAACATACTAGACCTGATCATTACCAACATGGGGACTCTATGCTCCACACCAGAAGTATATCCCTCATTGGTAAGATCAGACCATAAAGTAATTTCACTGGATGTCCACATCCCGACCCCACCCCCAGCCCAGAAAACCACAGTGAAAAACTTCTCAAAATCGAACTTCTCACTTCTCAAAACCAAAGTGGACTCCTTCAAGGCCCCAGGGCCAGTGGAAACTACAGCCCAAACTGCAGAATCCTATATAAATGCATTCTATGGACATCTCCAGGAATGCATGGATCATGCTATCCCAAACAAAACCAAGACCCAATCATCCAAAGGCAGGCATCCAGTCTGATGGTCCCCTGCCATAAATAAACTGTACAACAGAAGGAGGAAGCTACTACATGATAGAGCAAAATCCCTAATAGGGAAGGCATCTCTGATTAGGACTAGCAAAAAATTACGATCCCTCATAAAATCCTCCAAGGCCAGCTTCGAGAGAAAAATTGCACAGGACACCAAAGACAATCATAAGGCTTTTTTCAGTTATGTTAGAAAC
>NC_056746.1:1356879235-1356911735 GCF_019279795.1 Protopterus annectens | reverse complement strand
TTTCTGTTTCCTTCCATGGTTTTAATACATTAACATGACACATTCACTCTTATGTTTCATTTTTCTGGGTGTCTAAGCTTATATTTTGCTGCATTTATCCTTCCTATAACCACAAATGTACCTGTTATTTGCCAGAAAATGACTTTCTGTGCAGGACAGTAGGACAAATTCTGATCTCCTGGATTAAATTCACTAAACCAAGCATTTTTATTAAGTGTTCTTTGTTGCATTTCCTGGGTTCACTACATGTGCATCCATACTATGTACATTGCCAGCTTTAATCTATCCTACAAACTAACATAGTATTCCATCACACATTTGTATTGTTTTCCTCTTCCCAAGTTTCCTTACAAATGTTAAACACCCTTCTTGAATGCCTGCCCTACAGAAGTTCAAAAGGACTAAATCCAGTTGAAGCTTACGGCACTAATGTGATTGTAGAGAGCAAGTGGGTTAAAAACTGATCCCAGTTATCAAATCTGCATCAATATTTTTTTTGTAATAATTTTCTATTTAATTTTAAAAGTTAAAACTGTACAGATTCAAACAACCACAGAAAAAAAGAAAGAAAAAATATTCAGAGAAGTCCACAACAAAATTTGGTATAGTAAACAAAGCCATTAATATTTTCCTAATAAATCATTTAGTTTTTGCCAATATTTACTTTGATGTGTAAGATTAGATGTTCTCATTTTAAAGTTAACAATTCTTTCTTACAAACATATTTAGTGAAAAAGATGAATGCAGTGAAAGGTAAAGCCATTTTACATTTCCAATTTTTAGTAACTACTTTCCTTGCTATGGTTAAGATAGATCAAAGGAGAAACACCTGTAAATTATAAATAGAATCTGGTATTGGAGCATTGAACAAAATTAGTGAACTGGATATGATATATTTATCAGACCATAATGCTTGAGAGAAATCTCTAAATTCAATCCAGAATGGTGAAACCATTGTGCACTCCAGTATCATATGCACCCAATCCACAAAAGAGTCATCATTACATCTCCAGCAGTTAATTTCTCAGTTTTATAAACTACTTCAATTTTGTCAGGGGTTAGAAATATTCTATGGAGACATTTCCAACTATAGGTTTTCCAATAGAAGGAAGATGTAGTATTCCAACTAGATTTTAAGATTTGTTTTATTATTAAATGAGAACTCATTTCCATTTACTTTTAAGGATTAGCTCCAAAAGGATGGATTTATGGTTGTAGACTCTACTCTTAAAATTTAATATATTGTTGATAAATAGTTATTTTTATTTGGGTTGCCATTAACATTAAGCAGAAATTCCAGGAATTTAGGATTATGTTTTTCCTGATAATCCATGTAGACTTTAATTTTATCACTTACACATTTTCTATAACTCTGAATATTAAACCAAGTATTTTTCTCTAAGGAATGTTTTGCAAGAAGAAGATCTGTAGTATATATTTTATTTCCATTTAAGAATCAATGCCAGAATAATACATTTGTTTCTTTAAATTGTAACATGTTGGTTGTGTTAAATGGCTCTAAACAACTGTTTGTATAAGGTATAGGAAATAATGGAAACAGTTAAGTCTTTAACTATATAATTGGAATTCATAAATGTTTGAAAGGTGCATATAATGTAATCTACAAATGGGATAGGTACTAGAATCCTCCTATCATTTGTACAGTAATCTTTTAAAGTCCAGGAAAATCTATTTTTCCAAATAAAATATATGGAATTAAGATGTGTTCATTATTGTGAAGTATTCTTTCATGAATGAATTTCCAGTTAGATTGATATGAAGATTTTAACCATAATGATGCTATGTTTAGAATAGTAGATTTTGCATATAGTTCAATATTTGGGAAAGCCACACCATCCTCCTCCTAAGCTTTAGTATGTCAGTCAATGGATATTTTCGGTTTATTGGGAACCATAAAAAATTAATAAGAATAGAATTGAACTTTTTAAAAATTTTCTAGGTGGGAAGAACAACTAATGACTGTACACAGAATAGATTTTTTGGTAAAATAATCATGTTTATCAAAGTAAGTCAGTCTTATATTGTAAAAATGATTTATTCCAATTTTCAATTAATTTATATTTGTTAATAATTTATTTCAACTGAATCTTTTACAGTTGACGCAACAGCCACTCCAAGATAATACATTTGTATATTATCCCAATTAAATAATTTAAAATCCTTCAGATATTTAGCAATTGTTTTATTTATTAACAAAGCTTTTGTTTTACTGTTATTAAATTTTAAACTTTTTCAGAATAATTTGTAGATGTAATTATTTGTTGTAGTGCTACTTCAGTATCACCAGTAGTTATCAAAATATCATCTGCAAATAACTGGATTTTGCAACTAAAATTGATATCTATTAAAAAATGTTTTCATTTGATCTAATATAACTTGCAAAAGATTCAGTGGTTAAAGCAAATAGTAATGGGGACAAGGGACATCCTTGGTTAGCACCTATTAAAGCTTTAAATAAGCCTTATAGAAAAGAACCAATTTTCACAAATGAGAAAGAGTTATTAAAAGGTTTGTAATAAGATCTATAAATATTCCAGAAAAATAAAATTCTCTAAACATTTTAAATAAATAGGGCCAGCTAATAGAATCAAAAGCTCTATTTAAATCTAGGCTTATTATTGACAATTTTTTCTTATTTTATTTATTTTCATTAGCTATATCAGAGTATTAAGTCTAATAATATTATCTTGTACATTTCTTTTTAAAATAAACCCAGTTTGGCCCTCATTTATTAATTTTGGTAAAATGAATTTCAATATTTTAGCAAGAATAGACATAAACAACATAGGTCTTTAAGAAGAACAGAGTTTAGAATCTTTATCTTTTTTAAGAATAGGAGCAATAAAAGTATAATGCCAAGAGGCAGGGATAACTAAAGATGTTTTAATTTTTTCAAATATTTTTAGTAAAATACATATAATATTATCAGGGATTAATTTATACAATTCTGGAATTAACCCATCAAGTTCCTGTGCCTTATTTGTTTTAATTGATCTTTTACTTCCTTAAATGAGAAAGATGTATCAATATTTTATGTTCTTTGGTTAACTTATATTTTATATTATTTTTCAGAAAGTTATCTGTGGTACTTTTATTTTCTAAGGGTATTATATTATTGTTACTGTAATGGCATCTAAAACATTCTAATATTTTTTTAGATCAATTACTTCTTTAACTTTTCCCCCTTGGTAAAATTTTTATTTCTTTAATATGATTTGTATTTATTTTCTTCTTAGATCTGATAGCTAAGTTATGCAGGTTTTTAGAATTTATTGAGTATGAATGTAGTTTCCATTTTTCTAATTGTACCGAAATTATATGATGAAGTGTATCTAGACATTTTTGATTTAAGGTTTTTAATTCTGAATTTGCAGTATTATCATGGGTTTCATATTTAATTTTAATGTATGTATGTAGGCTAGATTGTAAAGTCTTTCATTATTTATCCTATTCTCTTCTTTTGCATAAATACCAATTTTTAATTATTTCATATAGATACGCTTTTAATGCATCCCACAAATTAATTCTGATACTTCACCATTATCATTTATTTCAATAAATTGGTTTAATTCTTTTAAGAACCAATCTTTAAAATCTTTTTACTTTATTATATAAGCAGGAATTTTTTGGTTATAAATTAAATTATAAGGCTTTAATGTGATAGTAAACTTTATAGCATTGTGGTCAGCTAGAGAGCACGGTGTTATTAATACTTCTTCAGTTTTTGAATATAATCCACTTGAAATGCAAACTTTATCAATATTAGTTTGGGTCCCAAATCTAAACAAATAGTGTGTATAATTAAGGGATTTATTTTAATTTTAAATCATATATGTTATGCATATTTGAATCAGTAACAATATTTTTAAAATGTTTAGCTGCTGATGTTAACTTTGGTTCTCATCTATTTGTGGTATCCTTACTGTACAATATAAAGTTAAAGTCTCCTGCAATTATTAATTCACCTTTTGTACGGAAAGCAATAATGTCTAGTATTTTCTTAACAATTCTCACTCTAATTCCAGGAAACCAATATTTATTTACAAATGTGTAAAATTGTTTGTTAATCTCTACTGTTATTAATGTCAGCATTCCATCCATATTGGAATATGAGTTTATGATTTTAGGCTTAGAATCAGTGTGCCTTTCCTTTTAGATTTAAAATATGAGTCTGTTAATACCGAATAATGTTTCAACAATATTCTGTAAACATCTTTGTTTAGTACGTGTTTATTGTAAGAAAATTATGTGAACTTTGTGTAAATTCAAATATTTGCTTAAATTGATTCTTTCTAAAGGACTATTAATACCATTAATATTTAATGTAAGACAATTATACACAGACATGTAAGAAAGAGAAATACAACATCAAATCTAGAAGACAATGGCTTAGTACAAAATAAATAAAACCAGTTGCTTATAAATATTTCTGTGGACAAATTAGGTAAAATTAGTATTAAACATTTAAATTCAAAAAGATTTAAACCATGATTCATGGAATTAAACATTCCAGTTTTGAAGATGAAATCATCCCAAACCACTCACTAACCAATCCATATCAATACCAAAAGAAAAAAAAGACTAAGTATAGGCTACTACATCCTAAATTTGTAATAAACAGAAGCACACTCATATAAAAGCATATCTAGCACTAAAATTTAGTGATCACATGAAGTTTAAAATGTTATAACAGTAGTAATTAAAAGAAAAAATCAGAAGACATATCAAGGAAAAACATTTGTCAAAGAAAACTTCCCTTTCCCCCACATTTTACACTGATAGACTCTGTATAAGATGCATCTATAATAATATTATCTAATTACAAGATATAATTGCATTTATAATTATAGTATTCATCTCCCAATTATCACAATATAATCAAATAATATACCCAGGGTAATTCTATTAAAGAGATGTATTAATTATACAATAAGCTATTCTATCTATACTTGAAGAGCAAGTAAAATTTAGGATATTTTTATATGTATAATAATATTATTACACATCATTCAGTTGCAATGTAAACATAACAACATATTACGAGTTGTCAGGACAATAAAATACAATTTTATATGTTAATAAAACAACTCTATATTGGCTAAATGTATTCCCAAACTGAAAATACTAGTGCAGGCATAATATTAATATCACATTTTAACTATTTATAATGTAAATAGAATGCTGTGTTATAGTCTGGCATACTTGAAAAGAACATCAAATCTATATCCAAATAATCTGTATATAATAACATCAGAAGTACCAACTCTATTACATTTGATTTCCAGTCCCCTATGTAGCTTACACCCTAATAATGGGCGATTTCAACTACCCCACCATTAACTGGGAAAACTACTCATGTACCAATTCCTTCGCTCAACACTTTCTGGAATTCATAAATTCCAATGCCCTGGATCAACTTATCCACACCCCCACCAGGGGGAACAGTATCCTAGACCTAGTCATTGCCAACATGAGTGACCGGTGTTCCACACCTGAAATCAACTCCTCGTTGGTCAGATCCGACCATAAGCTAATCACCCTAGATATCCACATCTTGCCCCCACCCCCCCATTAAGGAAACCACGGTAAAAAATTTCTCCAAACACAACTTCATGCTTCTTAAGACAGAAGTGGCGAACTTCATGACACCCATGCAGATGGACAATACAGTAATGACTGCTGAATCCTACACAAATGCACTCTATAAGAACTTACATGAGTGCATGGATCATGCTATCCTAAACAGGACCAAGATGCTATCCCCCCAAAAAAGGAAGCCAATCTGGTGGTCCCTGCCATAAACAAACTGTATAACAGAAAGAAGAAACTGTTGGAAAAGAGAGTAAAATCCCATGAGTGGAGGAGCTCCCTGATCAGCTTTAGTAAGAAGCTGAGATCCCTTATAAGATCCTCCAAAGCTAGTTACGAAAACAAAATCACCACTGATTCTAGGGACAGCTACAAAGTATTCTATAGCTATGTCAAGAATCTCAATGGCAACACCCAGATCTGCTCTGAGTTACAGCACAACAGCATGAAAATTACAGAACCAACTGATATTGCCAACTTCCTGGCAGATAGGTACAGTGCTAACTTTACCCCTCTCTCACCCCCTAAAGGGCCCATATCTATACAGGAAGAATGCAGAATCCCTGTCATCACAACTACACAGGTAAAAGCTGCACTCTCTAAAGCCAAAAACACAGCATCCATGGGACCAGACAACATCCCAGGCTGTGTTTTACACAAACTTTGGAACAAACTGGCTCCCCACCTAAGCACCATATTCAATCATAGCTTCCCATCAGGCTTTGTGCCCACTGAATGGTGCACAGCAACAGTTATCCCACTCCACGAAGGGGGAGCCACCACTGATCCCAGGAACTATTGCCCTATTAGCCTGATGAGCCTGGTCTGTAAGGCCATGGAACGTATCATCATGGAATTCATAAACAAAGACATTGTTAACCTCTAAATTCTGGACCCCACCCAGTTTGGGTTTGTGAAAGGTGGATCATGCCTCTTAAACTGGATTGACTTCTTTGAGGCAGTCACCAAAGCCATAGATGAGGGTAAAGTGGTTCACACAGCCTATCTTGACCTCACCAAGGCTTTTGACACCATCCCCTATTCTGGAATTGTAGCTAAACTCACTAAACTAGGTATAAATCCCTACATCACAAGATGTGTTGCCAACTGGCTCACTGACAGAACCCACACTGTAAAAGTTGCAGACTTCAACTCTGACTTCAAACCAGTGACAATTGGAGTACCACAGGTTCAGCCCTGGGACCTCTCCTGTTTGGTATCTACTTCTCTGAAATACAGGCTAACACAGAAGGCCTTTGGCTAATAAATTTCGCAGATGACTGAAAACTAGGAGCCATAGTTGAGTCCCCAAATGATGTGGACATCTTACAGAAGGGCCTCACTGAGACAGATGCCTGGTGTCAGTGCCATGGCCTCAAGCTCAATTCCAAAAAGTGCATTGTCATCCCCTTTGGTAAAAACTCCGTACCCATGAACTACTACATAGGTGGCAGTCTACTTAACACTGAATGTGTGATAAGAGACCTTGGGACTCAGGTGGATAGTAGTCTCTCCTTTGATAATCACATCTCCACAGTAGTCAGAAAATCCTTCTAGGTGGCACACCTCATCACAAAAGGGTTCTCATCCAAGAAAAAAGAGGTCATTGCTCCTCTCTACTCGACACTCATTAGACCCATTATAGAGTACAATGCCCCTTTTGGAATGTACCTCACAAGACATCTGCAGCAGCTGGAAAGGCCACAGAAGTACCTCACAAAGAGGATTACTGGCCTCAAACAGATGCCCTACACTGACTGCCTCAAAAAACTCCAGCTTTACTCCATAGCATATCGCCTACTCCAAGGTGATCTCTGCCTAACATATAAAGCTATGTGAAACCCAGAGCTTTTGGACATGCTCCACCTAAAGAAATTCCAATCCCTCCGAGCTACATGCTCTAGGGACCTAAACCTTGTCACCACAATAAACACGATATGCTGGAGGGATAGATTCCTGTCCCAGAGACTTCCTATACTCTGGAACAAGCTACCCATCTATATCAAGTAAAGTTTCTTATTAGCACACTTCAAGAAAAATCTTGATGAGTAGATGGGAAATAGGAAATACACCCTGGGGATCACTTCTGTGGCTCTGCTCGACAGGGACACAGGAAAATAACTTTCTTGGGTGCCGTAAGCCAGGGAACTTTGTTGGCTAGGCTTACTTAGGCCCTTGGGCCTAATATCTACCTATGAACCTATGAACCTATAACATGTAACCTCATTCTAAGTATTATTTCATGTCTAACATAAACTTCAAACATAGTTATACATAAACTATAAAAAAAAAAATGAATATATAGAATCTTTTTATATATACCTCTTCATGTCTTCTTGTATTCATACACACACACACACACACATATACATGTACACACTCATGTACACATGTACATTATACATATGCATATATATATGTATGGTTTCACTTTATAATCTCGAAATACTGAAATATCGAATTTCAGTATCTCGACGCTATAAAGCCGAATTTTCAAAATACCGAAACCCCAAAACCGCAAAATTCAAAATCGTGAATGTAAACACATCATACACTACACAACACATACACCATCCTGCCCACACTACAACAAACAAATCACACACAAACACAAAAACACAAACAAACCTACCCTACAAATAAGCAACCCCCCATGTGGGGTCTGCCCCCCACACCCACATTACATATATTATACTAACTCCGAGGTCGTACCAAACAGAAAAAGACAGTAATTGAACCACTACATGCTCTACAGTCCCCTTGCACACACACATCACATATATACAAACACCACCACTTTCAACACTTAAACACTGTTACTTTTACCTACCTACCCTAACCCACACCTAAAATTTCCGAACACACTCACATACACTAAAATACTTACCCAAAACTTTTAACAAAATATTCACTTACCTTAATCTCCAGCCAAATCCACACACCAAACCGTACATCAGGCATACAGTACATCCAACGTCACGTACACCATAACCACGACTTCGACATTTCCGGATTCATGGTTATCAAGTTTCGCTATTATAAAAATTTGACTTTATGGTCTCAAGATACTGAAATTCGATATTTCAGTATTTCAAGATTATAAAGTGAAACCATATATATATATATATATATATATATATATATATATATATATATATATATATACACACACACACATACATGCACACATACATTATCTTGTATTGGTATAAATATAGCTGTAACACATATGTAAAAATATTAATTTATGGAGTTTTATATAGATAATATGCTATTCCAATGATAATTGTTTAGAAGACATATCTCTGTTTATTAAGATTGATTCTTTTGTCGATTTTTGAAATGATCCTGTAAGTTATAATTTCAATGGAGTGCAAGGAGAAACCTTCCACCTGGGAGTTTGGAAGTCTAGTTCCTTCAAAAACATCTGCTCCAGAATCATATAAAAAAGTAGGAATAACAGTTCAATTAATCAGGATTTTTGTTGGATTAATATTCAGTAAGTAACAGTAACCTTAACACATGTAGGTATATGTACATATACACACACACATACAGATGCACGTGCACACACGCACACATGCGCACACAAGCACGCACACACACACACATGCACACGTGCACACGCATACACGTACACACACAGATATTGAATATAAAGGGGTATGTCTACCTCTAAACATATAAAGCATCTGTATGGCCATTTTAGGTATTTTTCTTTTCCTTTCTTCCTTTTTTTTCCTTCTTCTATTCTGTTTCCTTCTCTCCTTTCCCCTTCTTTTCCTTCCCTTGTTCCCCTGTAACAATATTAACTTTAATACCAACACTTTGTACTATAGCAGATTTATGTCACTTTTGAACAACACGAGCTTTTGGAAGTAATGGAAGGCGAGGTAAATCAAAAGTATGTTACGTTTCTAAAGAACTGAATGGACAGGTTAAGCACTACACATATTAAAAAATATGAAATGCCTGAAGTCTCCTTCCATTTAGTTACATGACAAGACATGTGCTTGCATTTAATAAGGATTATTACCTCTCTCTTTGGTTTTACAAGAAAGTGTACTCATGCTTATGTTAAATGAAGCAAGATAATATTGTAAACCAGTGCAACTGAAGTCATTGGTTGTTTCGTTTCTGTCTGGTGAAACTGCAGAGATGAGGTGCTATGACACACAGTGGTCGTTTCAATGCACGAAAACTGCTTCTAGTAATCAAACCTTCATTGTTTATTGTCAGTTTAAGATTTTTCTTGGTTTACTTCCGGCTTTGTGTCGGGTCAGTGTTCAGGCTGGTTCATCTTGCTCACAGAGTGCTTAGACAGTAGGTGGTAGCTACTCTTGCCATCGGGTAAGCTTGAGCTTGAATTAAAAAAAATTCTTTTTTATGCATTTTTTGTTTTAAGCTGGAAAGGAGTAGCTAAAGGGTTCATGTGTTTTTAAAAAAAGCTTGTGATTGCATTAACAATCATGAACAAGGAAAAAACATTAAGCAAAATTAATAGACCAACAAATTAAATAAAAGAAATTTCTGTTAAACAGCATATCAATATACTTTTAATAAGGTTCCCCAACCAAATCAAAAGCCCTCTATACCCCTCTCAAAGCAACTAGAAAAATATTATATATGTTATTTAAATGTCTGCAATAAGAAACACATAAACATATACAATGTATAATACATGTTTAAAATAATGGAACATAGCAATGAATTGTTTAATGAAAGACGATTGTTCTATATAAACTGTCAAAAACAGTTTCCCTTTACTTCCTTTTAAGAGAAGAAAAATGTATCAATAAAGTCAAATGAAAAACATATACATCTTTATGCCCCCCTTTTACTTGTAACACTATATATATATATATATATATATATATATATATATATATATATATATATATATATAGCAAATATACTGTAAGACGTTTAAACTGATAAACGTAAACAACAAATGTACTGATGAGAGGAAAAATAAAAACATTTACCTTATGTTTTGTTTATGATTATGCAGTTTTAACATTGCTAACAATATTATAAAGAATCACTTGATTAGTTAACTAAAAGTGTCATTATTTTTTTTTCATATTTTTGTGCTTTTTTCTTTTTCACTGCAACCATTTCTGGTTGCATGCCTTTTAAACTAGCAAGTGACCAGTCTATATCGTCAGGATTGTCCAATAATTTCTTCTTTTGTGCAAATTCTAAGACTTCTAATGTACTAACGATTTTCAGTCCATCTGGTAAAAAGATCTTAATTTTAGCAGGGAAAATCAGTTGTACTAGTATAGCCAGTTTCTTTAAGTTCTTTATAAATGGAACAGTTGCTTTTTTTAGTAATAACTGAAGAGGTGTAGTCATTGTCAAATCTGATGACATTGTCTTTTAATTTAACTGGAGAATTAGACCAGGCTAATTTCAGTACTAAGTCTTTATCTTGACTAGACATGAACTTAAGAATTATAGATCTGGGAACAGTTGTATTTTTTTGAAATGCAGAAGTTGAAAGGGACCTATGAGCTCTCTCAGTACCAAATGAGAGATCCTCTGGCAGGTTAAGAGCTTTAGGCAAGCAATTATTCAAAAAGTGCAACATATTGCCCCCTTCTTCTTTCTCTGGAATTCCATAAATTCTGCTATTGTTCCTTCTAAATCTGCTCTCAAGATCTTCTACTTTTTCCAGCAACAAAGTATTTTGTTTCAGAAGGAAATCTAAGTCACTTACTGCTTCCTCAACTAAAGAGATTTGCGCAGATTGCTGTTTTAAGACTTCATTTAAAATATCCATTTGTTTTCTACAATCTTCTTTTATGCAGTCCATTTTGGTCTCAGATTTATCCAGTTTAATAGAAAGTTTCTGAATACTTCCCACAATGGAGTATAGTTAATTTTTTATTGAGTTTTCCTATGAATTCATTTTTGAGTGGCTCATTTTATTTTAACAGTGAATGATAGTACCTGTGATGATTGAGGAGAGATGGGAGAAGGCTGCCAGCCTAGTCAAATAGAATTTGATATACAATTCTGGCATTTGTAAATGAATGTAAAATACAGGCATGTTTCTTGAATGTAAAGAATACTGTAAAATGTGGAACTGCATTATATGTGACAACATTGCACTCTACTGACCCAGTGAAGCATGTCCCTTTCATGTTAGAATTTGGCTCCAGGGCAGCTGGATGAAGATTTCATGCCCATTGTTTTAAGGCTAAAGCTTATGACTAGAATTTAGATGTGGAAGGTGCTTTATTGCTCTGGTTTCAGCTAGCATATACATGTGAAATGTCTTGTATTGTTGTAAGTTTCTGAGGAGGTGTTAGCTTGCTAAATAATGCAGTTTGTGGCCTGAGAACTCAGACCAGGTGTTAAGATGATGCAATATGAATACTGGAAAAACCTAAGTGTCAAAAATGATGTAGTTTTGGGAGGGCCTTAGAGACATGTTTGTTGTTAATGTTTAAATACTATTTCTCACAAGAGACTAAAAAGCATTTTGACTTTGGACATCTAACTTATCAGCACTCTGCCTTATGCTCACATGTAAGTTTTAGCACAGTGTTTCTTGTAGGAATAGTTAAAGCAAGTAAAGATTAATTAGGTATTTTTCTTTGAGATCAGACCTGTTCTACTGTATTATTTTAAGTTTCTGTGTGATCTCTGAACTCTTAGATATCTCTGTGGTGTAATAGTTTTGTCTTGTGTTTTAATTATTTATTATTAAATATTTTTAAAGCCTTCTACCTGTGACTGATTTGTGTAGAGAGAAGCTCTAGAGTACATTGCATATTTATAGAGGTTATTGTAATAGGCCATGCTAAAGTAAGCTTTGACTGTTAGTCATACTACCATTGGATATTAATATTGCACAGTAATAATTGGACAGCCTTTTAAGGGCCTTTTAGTAGCTGATATTGTTAACTTGGTGGTGGCAGTAATTACTACCATATAGTCTGGGTAAAGGGGCACACTTGGAGAATCTGTTTCAGCCTTTCCCAGGAGTGTCTGTGAAGTTGTATAAATACTTATCTCAAAGTGTGCGTGTGTTGTGTCAGCTACTTGGCAGGGACACGAAGCACTGGCTGGACAGAGAAGGTACTGGAGGTTTTAGCTTGCCCAGTTAAGCTGAAACCTGGACCCTATAGCTGTGCCAGTGGGGAGTCTTATTGGGGACCTGGTGAGCAAGGGAGCAACCAGCCCCAGAGTGACTGTGTTCTCTGTGTGCACATAAGGGAAATTTTACTTTACTGTGTATATTAGTTATCCTTTCCTCTTCTAGGAGACGACCTCCCTGGTGTTAGTGGTGAGGACTGGGGCTCCTTGATTGCTGGGCCAGGGCACGGTCATCACAAGTGGTGGCAGTGGTGGGATCTACTTCACATACTTATTGGCTTGTAGTGGTGTGGGTAGAAAAAAAATCCTGTAGCATATGTACAATGATCTCTAAAAGTGTTTTGTACTCTAAAACAGCCATGCAGTGTATACTCAAAGATCAGATCACAATTGTTTTATTTCTTTTGTTAGCTTAGTGTTAGTCAGGGTGAGCAGGCAGCATGTCAACAGAAGAGTACGGAAAACTGACAAGGAGTCAGCTGGCGGAAATGTGCCAGGCTAGGGGACTGGTGCATGGAAACCTGACTAAAGCAGACCTGATTGCAACCTTGGTTATAGCTGCATCAGAAAACAGCAGCCTGGAGGACAATCAGACTGACGGTGGAGATACAATATCCTTGGAGAATGGACAACTCAACCTTTCTGCAGTGGACTAAAAAATCCAGCTGGAGCTAAAGAGACTTGAGTTGGAGGCCAGGCATATGGAACTGGAAGCAGCCAAGAAAATGAGGAGTCTGCAAGCTGAGGAAAATGAATGGCAGAGGAGGCATGAGAGGGAACTGCTGACTCTTCGCCAGAGTCACGGAGGTAATGGGGAAGGGAGTAACTGGACCCCAGAAGCACAAAATGTCAGTAAATTTCTTCCACAGTTTAAAGAGGGGGATAATTTTGATAGCTTCATTCATATATTTGAGCTGGTGTGTAAACAGTTAGAAGTTGACCAAGGGCTCTGCCCCCTTACTCCATGGTAAAGCTGTAACTTCTTTAGCAAAAATGCATGACACTGTTTTGATTATACTGCTGTAAAATGACATTTATTAGAATGTTTTACGCTAACACCTGAAACGTATAGGAAAAAGTTTTGTGAGCATAGGACTCAAGGCAGATACAAATGTATGTGAATATGTTGTTGAACTTGAGCACTTATTTTCATAGCTGGGTGAGTGGATGTCAGGTCACCACTTTTGAAGGGCTGGCAGACCTTTTGGTAAGGGAACAAGCCCTTAGCACTTTGCCTGAGGACATGAGGATCTGGTTAGCTGATAAACAGTGTGCTACTTCAGAAGAGCTGGGGAAGAAGGAAGACCTATACCTAGCAAGCAGGGCAGCCCTGCACATGAAAGGGACCCCCAGTATGGCTCATGGGACTAAAGGAACCCATGGTGGGCAGCACAGATTGCCCCAACAGAATCTGCCAGTAGCAGGGGAAGCCACTAGTTCAGGTACACGTCCAGGACCTAGGGTGAAATGTTTTGAATGCAACTAGTGGGGCAATGTGGCATACATGTTTCCATGGAGGCAAGGTGGGGAACCAAAGGTGAGGGAGCCAGTAAGTGGTAAAGACAAAATGCCAACAGTGGGTTGTCTTGAGACAACAGGGGTATGGAACTACCATCCTGCAGATGTCCTGAGAGGGAAGGATTTGGATGAGGCAGTACTTTGTACTTATGCAGTTAAATGCAGTAAGGCTAGGAGACAAGCATGTGGGTCTGGTAGCCTGGGGGAGACCCAGACAGACTGCATACTTGCAGCCAGGACTGCTGAGGTGGTAACTTTAGGGAGTGAGTTATGCTGTAACAGTGAGACTGAAGGTGAGCCACAGCTGCTTGTGGGTACTGATGTTCCCTTGGACAGGGTAACTGCAAAGGTAGAAGTGAGTAGTAGTACCTAGGCTGACACGAGGCACTGCTGTCAGAGGATGCCATATGTCCTGTGGAATGGAAGCTGGGAAGGGTTACAAAGAGAGAGTTGAGACAGGCTCAGCTCTCAGACCCTACATTACAAGGCCTGAGGCAGGTAGCTAGGGTGGCACCTGATTCTCAAGGGAAGGGGGAATCTGTATACCGGAAAAAAGGGTTACTGTACAGAGAGTGGACCCCTGAGGGAGGGCTAGAAGGTGAGAGAGTACAGCAGTTGGTAGTGCCTATAGCTTACTGCCTGGCACTTCTAGCCATAGGCCATGATATTCCCTTTGCAGGTTATGTGGGCATAAAACGTGCAAAGAGGCATATTATTGAAAACTTCTATTAGCCTGGAATTTCCAGAGATGTAACAGGGTACTGCAGGACCTGTGAGCAATGCCAAAAGTTAGGCAAGGCAGGAGAAAAGGTGAAGGCTCCTTTGATGCCTTTGCCTGTGATTGAGTAGCCATTTAAGAGGGTAGGTATGGATGTTGTGGGTCCTCTGAGTACCCCAAGTCCACAGGGAAAAAGTATATCTTAGTGATTGTAGATTATGCTACACTATACCTTGAGGCAGTGGCTTTGTCCTCAGTTGAGGCCAGGAAGGTGGCAAATGCTTTGCTAGAGATTTTCAGCAGGGTAGGTTTCCTAAAGGAAATACTGTCTGACAGAGGTGCCAATTTTATGTCAGACCTGCTGGCTTGTCTGTGGAAGTCTTGTGGGGTGAAGCACATGAAGACCACCCCCTACCATCCCCAGACTAATGGTCTTATTGAGAGGTTAAACTCTACAATCTAGTCCATGCTACAGGCATTTGCAGATCAGTTTAAGAGGGAGTGGGACAAATATTTGCCCTATCTGTTGTTTGCTTACAGAGAGGTTCCTCAGGAATTCACAGGTTTTTCACCCTTTGAGTTGCTGTATGGACATAGGGTGAGGGGACCTCTAGATTTAATTTGAGATGAGTGGGAAGGTGAGTGCAAGTCTCACAAGGAGTCTGTTGTGGCATATGTCCTGAACCTCAGGGCAAGGCTCATGGAACACATGGGCCTGGCCCAGGAGAACCTGGCAGAAGCCCAACAACAGAAAAAGGTGTGGTATGACAGGAATGTTCATGCTAGAGTGTATGCTGTAGGGTAGCAGGTGATGGTTCTTATTCCTGTCAGACACAACAAGTTGCATGCAACTTGGGAGGGACCCTACAAGGTGGTAAGGAAGGTAAGTGATGTTAACTGCATGGTGGAAGTGCTAGTCAGATGGCAGGGGCACAAATTGTACCATGTTAACATGATGAAACCTTACCATGATAGGGAGGCCCTTGTGCTGAGCATTTGCAGTGGTTTGCAGGAGGAGTCTGATTGAGATCTTGTGACTGATCTCCTCAGTGAGGCTTAGGCTGACACCTCGGTGGAAAGGGGTATCAATGTCCCAGCAGCTATCTCCTACCCAGGTTCGAGAAATGCGAGCAATGTTGTAGGAGTTTGGGGGCATGTTCACCAGGAAACCAGGGAGCACCCACCTGGTGCAGCACCAGGTGGATACAGGACCCAAAAGGCCTATCAGGCAGGCCCCTTATAGGTTGCCTGAGAGAGTCAAACAGACTCTGAAGGAAGAGGTACAGGAGATGTTGGAACTAGGGGTGATTCAAGAGTCCAACAGTCCCTGGGCCTCACCAGTGGTCTTGGTGCCAAAGATGGATGGCAGAAACATGTTCTGTGTGGATTACAGGAAATGAAATAGTCACACAGAGTCAGATGCTTACCCCATGCCTTGGACAGATGAGGGCCTAGAGCAGCTGGGCGGGGCTAAGTATCTTACAACCATTGATCTTACCAAGGGTTACTGGCAGGTGCCCTTGACTCCCAGTGCTAGAGAGAAGTCAGCCTTTGTGACTCCTTTTGGCTTGCATGAGTTCAGAAAGATGCCCTTTGGGATGAAGAAACCCCCAGCAATTTTCTAGAGGCTGGTAGATCATATCTTAGCAGGAGCAGGCAGGTTTGCCCTTGCTTACATGGATGATATTGCTATCTACAGCCATTCCTGGCAAAAACACCTTCAGCATGTTAGGGAGGTGCTGGGAAGACTACAGAGAGCAGGGTTGACCATTAAGCTGAGCAAATGTCAGGTAGGTATGGCAGAAGTCTCCTACCTAGGACATAGAGTGAGGAGTGGTAAGATAAGGCCAGAACCGGCCAAAGTGGAAGATATACAGGCATGGTCTGCACCCATTACCAAAAAGTAGGTGAGGGTATTCTTGGGGACAGCAGGGTACTACCGAAAGTTCATTCCCAATTATAGCACCATAGCTGCTCCCCTCACAGACCTGACAAGGAAGAACAGGCCAGATAAGGTAGTGTAGACCCCAGCATGTGAGCAGGCATTTCAGAAGCTTAAGGAGGCTTTGGGAGGACCCCCTGTGTTAGCCAGTCCAGACTACAGCAAAGAATTTGTTGTGCAGGTGGATGCTTCAAACTATGGGGTGGGGACTGTACTTAGCCAGATTTATTCAGAGGGAGAAGAGTGCCCAGTGGTTTATCTCAGTCGTAGGCTCCAACCAAGAGAGGAATGCTATGGAGCATTAGAAAATTAATGTCTAGCCATAGTGTGGACACTACAAAAACTTCAGTCTTATCTGTATGGAAGAAAATTCACTGTGATGACAGATCACAACCCACTAAAATGGTTAAACAGACCCAGTCAACAAAATGCCAAGTTGCTAAGATGGAGTCTGGGGTTGCAAGCATATGGTATGTCAGTGCAGTACAGCAGTGGGAGTAGCAATGCCAATGCAGATGGACTCTCAAGACAGGGAATGGGGTGAGGTGCACCCAGATAGACCTGACACTCTCAAGCGATGTTTCTCAAGGGGCACTACAAAAACTTGCTTGAGTTCCCCAGGGGGGGCGGGGGGGGAGATGTGACGATTGGGGAGAGATGGGCAAAGGCTGTCAGCCTAGTCAAATAGAGTTTGATATATAATTATGGCATTTGTAAATAAATGTAAAATACAGGCATGATTCTTGAGTGTAAAGATTACTGTGAAATGTGGAACTGCAGAATATGTGACAACATTGCACTCTACTGGCCCAGTGAAGCATGTTGTACCCTTTCATGTTAGAATTCGGCTCCAGGGTGGCTGGATGAAGATTTCATGCCCATCATTTTAAGGGTAAAGTTTATGACTAGAATTTAGACGTGGAAGGTGCTTTATTGCTCTGGTTTCTGCTAGCATATACATGTGAAATGTCTTGTATTGTTGTAAGTTTCTGAGGAGGTGTTAGATTGCTAAATAATGCAGTTTTTGGCCTGAGAACTCAGACCAGGTGTTAAGATGATGCAATATGAATACTGGGAAAACCTAAGTGTCAAAAATGATGCAATTTTGGGAGGGCCTTAGAGACATGTTTGTTAGTAATGTTGAAATACTAATTCTCACAAGAGAATAACAAGCATTTTGACTTTGGACATCTAACTTATTAGCACTCTGCCTTAGGCTCACATGTACGTTTTAGCACTGTGATTTCTTGTAGGAATAGTTAAAGCTAGCAATGATTAATTAGATATTTTTCTTTGAGATCAGATCTGTCCTACTGTATTATTTTAAGTTTCTGTGTGATCTCTGAACTCTTAGATATCTCTGTGGTGTAGTAGTTATGACTTGAGTTTTAATTATTTATTATTAAATATTTTTAAAACCTTCTACCTGTGGCTGATTTGTGTAGAGAGAAGCTCTAGAGTACATTGCATATTTATAGAGGTTATTGTAATAGGCCACTCTAAAGTAAGCCTTGACTGTTAGTCATACTACCATTGGATATTAATATTGCACAGTAATAATTGGACATCCTTTTAAGGGCCTCTTAGTAGCTGATATTGTTAACTGGATGGTGGCAGTAATTACTACCATATAGTCTGGGTAAAGGAGCATCGTTGGAGAATCTGTGTCAGCCTATCCCAGGAGTTTCTGCGAAGTTGTATAGATACTTATCTCAAAGTGTGCGTGTGTTGTGTCAGCTACTTGGCAGGGACACGAAGCACTGGTTGGACAGAGAGGGTACTGGAGGTTTTAGCTTGCCCAGTTAAGCTGAGACCTGGACCCTATAGCTGTGCCAGTGGGGAGTCTTATTGGGGACCTGGTGAGCAAAGGAGCAACCAGACTCAGACTGACTGTGATCTCTGTGTGCACTTAAGGGAAATTTTACTTTACCGTGTGTGTTAGTTATCCTTTCCTCTTCTAGGAGACAACCTCCCTGGTGTTAGTGGTGAGGATTAAGGCTCCTTGATTGCTGGGCCAGGGCACAGTTGTCACAGTACTGACAGGAAAAAGTCAAAAAGACGTCTTAAAAACTGAATTTTTCTTCTAAAATATTATCTGAGTTAGTTTATAAGACTCAGATTTTATTAAAAAAGTGCATTTTTGTTGAATTTATATGATGAAATTCTGTCAGAAAAAAATAAAAGAAAGCAGACCAAAATCTTTGTGCTGCTAGTTGGTCATAATTGTGGCCATGGCCCTCTGCATCAATCGTTTTCAGTAGCATATACGGTTCGGTATTTATTTAACTTTCTAATCTATCAGCTGGAATGGTAGAAGAGGTCTTCAAATGTTTGACTTAAAAGAAATTACATAACTGATGCAATACCTCTGACATAAAGAGAGTGCTTTGGTCAGTATGCCCATTGGCATACATGCGCTTAGGACTAACAGTGCCATTTTCCTGTCAGTAGCCCAGGGTTTTGCTTTGCATAATGGCACTGCTTCTGGGCATTTCATAACATATTCCAGTATGACTAGTATGTACTGATACCAATTGATAGATTTTTAATGACTACACATATTGATAGATTTTTAATGGCTACACATTTTGATAGATTTTTAATGACTTCACATATTGATAGATTTTTAATGACTACACATATTGATAGATTTTTAATGACTTCACATAGTGATAGTTTTTTAATGACTACACATATTGATAGATTTTTAATGACTTCACATACTGATAGATTTTTAATGACTACACATATTGATAGATTTTAATGACTACACATACTGATAGATTTTTAATGACTACACATATTGATAGATTTTTAATGACTACACATATTGATAGATTTTTAATGACTACACATATTGATAGATTTTTAATGACTACACATATTGATAGATTTTTAATGACTACACATATTGATAGATTTTTAATGACTACACATATTGATAGATTTTTAATGACTACACATATTGATAGATTTTTAATGACTACACATATTGATAGATTTTTAATGACTTCACATATTGATAGATTTTTAATGACTACACATATTGATAGATTTTTAATGACTTCACATATTGATAGATTTTTAATGACTACACATATTGATAGATTTTAATGACTACACATATTGATAGATTTTTAATGACTACACATATTGATAGATTTTTAATGACTTCATAGTTTCATAGTTTCATAGTATAGTACTAGGCTATCTGCCCTGGGGCATTTGTAAGCCTAGCCACCACCCCATGAAATTACTAAAATGTACAGAATAAATTTAATATAATAGAATTAGTTTACTGACTGCACCTGTCTATAGTGACACAGATGTTGGGGTAATGATCTACTCATCAAGATTTCTCTTGAAGAGAGTCAGTGAGGGCTCTGTCTAATACTACTGGGATCTTGTTCCCAAAGCATGGGAAGCCTCTGCATGTCCTATTCATACTTGTGCCGAGGTTTAAGTCTTTAACTTCACATATTGATAGATTTTTAATGACTACACATATTGATAGATTTTTAATGACTACACATCTTGATAGACATATTGATAGATTTTTAATGACTACACATATTGGTAGACATATTGATAGATTTTTAATGACTACACATATTGATAGATTTTTAATGACTACACATACTGATAGATTTTTAATGACTACACATAGTGATAGACATATTGATAGATTTTTAATGACAACACATATTGATAGATTTTTAATGACTACACATATTGATAGACATATTGATAGATTTTTAATGACTACACATATTGATAGATTTTTAATGACTACACATATTGATAGACATATTGATAGATTTTTAATGACTACACATATTGATAGATTTTTAATGACTACACATATTGATAGACATATTGATAGATATTTAATGACTACACATATTGATAGACATATTAATAGATTTTTAATGACTACACATATTGATAGATTTTTAATGACTACACATATTGATAGACATATTAATAGATATTTAATGACTACACATATTGATAGACATATTAATAGATTTTTAATGACTACACATACTGAGAGATTTTTAATGACTACACATATTGATAGATTTTTAATGACTTCACATATTGATAGATTTTTAATGACTACACATATTGATAGAATTTTAATGACTTCACATATTGATAGATTTTTAATGACTACACATTTTGATAGAGTTTTAATGACTACACATATTGATAGATTTTAATGACTACACATTTTGATAGATTTTTAATGACTACACATTTTGATAGATTTTTAATGACTACACATACTGATAGATTTTTAATGAGTACACATACTGATAGATTTTTAATGACTACACATACTGATAGATTTTTAATGACTACACATATTGATAGATTTTTAATGACTACACATATTGATAGACATATTGATAGATTTTTAATGACTACACATATTGATAGACATATTGATAGATTTTTAATGACTACACATACTGATAGATTTTTAATGACTACACATTCTGATAGATTTTTAATGACTACACATACTGATAGATTTTTAATGACTTCACATATTGATAGATTTTTAATGACTACACATATTGATAGATTTTTAATGACTACACATACTGATAGATTTTTAATGACTACACATATTGATAGATTTTTAATGACTACACATTTTGATAGATTTTAATGACTACACATATTGATAGATTTTAATGACTACACATACTGATAGATTTTTAATGACTACACATATTGATAGATTTTTAATGACTACACATTTTGATAGATTTTTAATGACTACACATATTGATAGATTTTTAATGACTACACATTTTGATAGAGTTTTAATGACTACACATATTGATAGATTTTAATGACTACACATTTTGATAGATTTTTAATGACTACACATATTGATAGATTTTTAATGACTACACATATTGATAGATTTTTAATGACTACACATATTGATAGATTTTTAATGACTACACATATTGATAGATTTTTAATGACTATACATTTTGATAGATTTTTAATGTCTACACATACTGATAGATTTTTAATGACTACACATACTGATAGATTTTTAATGACTACACATTTTGATAGATTTTTAATGACTACACATACTGATAGATTTTTACTGACTACACATACTGATAGATTTTTAATAAGTACACATATTAATAGATTTTTAATGGCTACACATTTTGATAGATTTTTAATGACTACACATACTGATAGATTTTTAATGACTACACATATTGATAGATTTTTAATGACTACACATACTGATAGATGTTTAATGACTACACATATTGATAGATTTTTAATGACTACACATTTTGATAGATTTTTAATGACTACACATTTTGATAGATTTCTAATGACTTCACATATTGATAGATTTTTAATGACCGCATACTGATAGATTTTTAATGACTACACATACTGATAGATTTTTAATGACTACACATTCTGATAAATTTTTAATGACTACACATTCTGATAGATTTTTAATGACTACACATACTGATAGATTTTTAATGACTACACATATTGATAGATTTTTAATGACTACACATACTGATAGATTTTTAATGACTACACATATTGATAGATTTTTAATGACTACACATTCTGATAGATTTTTAATGACTACACATACTGTTAGATTTTTAATGACTACACATTTTTATAGACTTTTAATGACTACACATATTGATAGATTTTTAATGACTACACATTTTGATAGATTTTTAATGACTACACATATTGATAGATTTTTAATGACTACACATATTGATAGATTTTTAATGACTACACATATTGATGGATTTTTAATGACTACGCAATACCCAATGCAATATGGTCAAAATATTCTTCAATAATGTGCATCAAAATCAAAACACTTACATACCCAGGATGGGGAGCCATTTTCTAACATTCTGAATATGAAGCACAGAAGTTTTCTCTCACTTTCAGTTTCCCCGACCAGTAAAATCTGAATAATACCCTTGTCCTAGTTTTACCCATCTCTAGATGACCTCCTAGCATGTGGCTATGGGCTTTTGTATTTTGGAACAGGTAAGTGAGATAGCATTTCTTCTCTTTTGTTACTTATGTATAAGATAATGTTCTTATAACTTGAAATTGGGGTAAGAAGTAAAGGCTGTTCATCATTTACCCTACAAACTTTGTTTTCTTCCTCTTCTTGCTCTACATAAGTTATTAAAGTCATGCTGTACCTTTAAAAAATGGATGGGCTTTCTTGTAAGTCCCCTAACATAGGATTATATTCTTCAGTAACATCAAAGTGAAATGCGTTGCTTTTTCCAGCAAACTAATGACATTTCAGCTCCTTCTACATCTTTCACTCTAAAGGTTAACTCTAAATAAAAATAATCTTCTATTTTACTTTCTTGGCTATTAGTACATGACCTTTTAGTATTATTTTTTCTTTTAAGTTGCTGTTACTCTGCCTTAGTTTGAGTGGGTACTGGGTACCATGATTTCACTTTTTTCCATGTCTGTGTTGCACTTTTATTCAAAGGTAGACCAGAACAAAATTTGTCACCACTTTTATTTATTTTTGGCTTGCAAACATCTCTTATGGAGAGTTTGCCTTTATCTGTAGGCCCTGCTTATCAGAAGCATTAACTGGCTCAGATATCTGCATTTGCCTGCTTACTTCACCTTCTCATCTCACTTATCTCTATGAGTTCTAACCCAAGTGTTTTTATTTCTTGATTTTTTATCCTCCATGTTTTTGTGATAGTGCATCTTGTAAATTTCTTTAAATACTTCAATCTCTCCATGACTTTTACTTCAGAGTTTCCCATCAATTCACTTTTAGTTCTATATGGCATCTCTTAGAGTTTTATGATGCTATTGTGCTGTCATTGGGACATGCCGTCTGATAACAGCTTTTTACTGTCTAATCAAAACCAAATTCTAGCACCTTCTATAGTTTCTGTATTGGTGTCCTTCACCTGATTTCTTATTCTGCATCTCTGTTTTAGTGTCACTGCCTCAATGTCCCCAAATCCTTATCTTGAGTAGGTGTATCATACTGTTCCTCCAGACTGCAATACTGTGTCTACAGATTCTCTATCCACTTCACATTTTCCATAGTGCTTTAAAATGGGGAAAATGTTTTCATAATATTACATCATGAGTCAGATTAGGGATTACACTCACTTGTGTGTAATGGCTTTTTTTCACCGTAATTGCCTCAGTTTCTACATGTATAAGGGGATACTTTTTACTGTCTCCATGAATGCATATCACATCCAGTTTTTCATTGTTATTAATCTTAATTTATCCCAAGTGAATAAAAGGCAGGCACTTCTGGTATTTAATGCCACTAGTTTATTTACGTTTTCGTCACAACACTTCATCAGAAATGAACACCGGACCTAAAATCACACCCCTATTTATATCTGCAATCAAATTGAGTAGCCTCAAAGCTATTAACAACTTAAAGAAAATTTAAAGAGACAGAACAAAAAATGCACAATGAAAATGTACATAATAAGCTAGTGGAAAAGCACAACGAAAATGTACATAATAAACTAGTGGAAAAGCACAATGAAAATGTACATAATAAACTAGTGGAAAAGCACGACAAAAATGTACATAATAAACTAGTGGTGCTAAATACCAGAAGTGCTGGCCTTTATTCGTTTTGATTATCTGTGGCTGTACATCTACTGGAGTTGTTTGCATCCTCGGTCTTTGGAGTAATCTTAATTTATCTTATGCTGACATGTAAAGGAAAGCTTTAAAAAGGCTATTATCCCTCTTCCAGAATCTAGCAGCACTTGACTCACTCTTTTTTCTAAAAAATAGAGTGCATTTTGTGAACTTGGTTGTCACACAGCAACAACATATTCATGTCAGTATGGAAAAATTAGCATATTTTACAAATAGAATACAAGAGGCATGTTTTCCTTTTATACTATTTTACTGATATTTTTCTGCCTTCTGTGAAGGTTGGGCACTGGGCTGGCAACTCAACACCGTAAAAACACCACTGCCAATCAATCTGTGGACTGGTGATCCGCTGTGGCAACCCCTAACCAGGAAAAGCTGAAAGACATTGGAAAGGGAATTTGCTTAGTCTTACTGTTTTTATTGATTATTTAAATAATGGCGGCAATTATATATTTGCCTCACATTCAAGTGTGATCAAGTTTCTATTCATTTTTAGATTACAATTCATAAAAAGGATGTGCAGGGTAATGCTTATTTAAGTTATAACAACATGTACTCTAAAGTTTTAAAAAGAAATGTTATAAAAGTGCAATTTGTTAGGGTCAGATGGTTAACAGATGAAGAACACTTTTTTCAAGGAAGAAATGCAGTGCTGTCCAGTAAATTATATCACAGAAGTTACCTGACAGATCTAGTTTAGGGTATTTTAAAGGAAGTTATTGGACCAATAGCATCACTAAATGCAAGCCGTGTAGGCTGTCAGATCATGATTTTGGGCAAATAGTAGACAGTAATTAGGCTGACAATTAGGGTATTACAATGCTCCTTAAGGCATCTTTTGAGGAAAGCCATATTAAGAGGGTGATGGAAATCAGCTGGAACATCTTAAGTAGTTTTCCAGATATCATCAATAAGACAGGAGAAGTAGCCGTTTTCATTTGAAAGAAAGGCAGGAAATTGAAAGACATTTTTAAAAACAGATTAAGCAAACTGTCTGTTTTCAGAAGTTCTAAACCTGATGGCATATACAAATGTTTAGATTGCAATTACTGTGTGCGTGTGTGTAGTGTATATATATATATATATATATATATATATATATATGTACAAAGTAGGTATCACAGAATTATCTCTCAGTGATCAGAGGATAAAGAGTCATCATAAATGCAATTGCAAACTGAGATTCATTGTTTATGTCACATACATAAAAAAAAAAAAAAAAAAAAGTAGAGACCTAATCACGGAGTTTATGAACACATTAATGTAGTGAAAATCTGTAATATGGGGAAAAAAAACATTCCTAAACATAGTAGTACATGGTACAATACAAAACGCTTTTTATTTTCAGTAATTGGTGAGGTCACGTGAGAGGTTTCCTGCTTCGATTCTTGGCTGGGGTGCCTTCTGTGTGGAGTCTGCATATCCACCCTGTGTTCATGTGGGGTTTATTCTGGGTGCTGTAGTTTCCTCCCACATTCCAAAGACATGCAGTAGGTGGACTGGGCACTCTAAATTGGCCATAGGTGTGAGTGTGTGGTGTGGAAGAACTACAGTTGCAGGGCTAGCCACTTAGCAGTGTAAACCTTGGCTCTAGATGATTGTCAGTGTTGAAGTAACACCCCAACCACATGTGCAAAAATGGGAGAAAGGAGTTGTGGAGGGATGGGTGAGGTCAAGAATTTTTGCAGTAAGTTTGTTGCTGAGGATGAACTATTTTGGGGAGACTACTCATGGCAACTAACGTTGATTGATTGCCAGTACCCTGGGCTTAATGATAAGGAAAATTTCAAAGTGCATTTCAAAAAGACAAAATTAAGACACTGATGATGTGATTAGTCACATGATTTGTGACGAGTGTTTTAAGGTGACTTGGTGTGACACTTCAGTCTAAATAAATTCCTTTTAAAGGATGAAAGCACTATAAATAATAAAGCGTGTTTCACATTTATTTCCAGTGTTGCTAGTGTTGTTTCTGGATTTTATTTTTCTTCATCAACAGCACGGTTTTGCTCACTGGAAGCATTTTTATAGTACTAAAATGCGTTACTTTCTCAGACTATTATGTTCATCTATGTGCACAATGCACTTGATTGCTTTGCCAGCTAGACAACTGTTATATCAGTGATTGTATGTGTATGTGTGTGTGTGTGTGTGTGTGTGTGTGTGTGTGTGTGTGTGGGGGGGGGGGGTTCTTAGACTTATTTCTAAAAAAACACATAATAATGACACAATATTATACAGTGTAGTACTTCATTCTCAAAATCATTGATAAAACTGTTTTCTGCAGGAAGTATACATGAGGGAGATCATTTTTGAATCTCACTGCTGATTTTGGATATACCCATGAGCAGTGCGTGCTGTGCTTTGGATATACCCATGAGCAGTGCTTGCAGTGCTTTGGATATACCCATGAGCAGTGCTTGCTGTGTTTTGGATATACCCATGAGCAGTGCTTGCAGTGCTTTGGATATACCCATGAGCAGTGCTTGCAGTGCTTTGGATATACCCATGAGCAGTGCTTGCAGTACTTTGGATATAACCATGAGCATTGCTTGCAGTGCTTTGGATATACCCATGAGCAGTGCTTGCTGTGTTTTGGATATACCCATGAGCAGTGCTTGCAGTGCTTTGGATATACCCATGAGCAGTGCTTGCAGTGCTTTGGATATACCTATGAGCAGTGCTTGCAGTGCTTTGGATATACCCATGAGCAGTGCTTGCAGTGCGTTGGATATACCCATGAGCATTGCTTGCAGTGCTTTGGATATACCCATGAGCAGTGCTTGCAGTGCTTTGGATATACCCATGAGCAGTGCTTGCAGTGCTTTGGATATACCCATGAGCAGTGCTTGCAGTGCTTTGGATATACCCATGAGCAGTGCTTGCAGTGCTTCCTACAACTTGTTTTCACATAAACAAATCTAAACAATTGCAAGTACCTGTTATACCACAAAGAAGGTACCGGTTTTGATTACAATGGGCTATTTTATCCACCCAGTACCTGCTGGATAATCAGACACTTCCACCTTCAGTCATCATTACTTCATTATGATGGCCTTACCTGTGCCATGTATTCTTCAGTTTTCTATTTATTTTTTCTATGCTTTTATTTATTTAAATTATTCATGGAATAATTCAGTGATTAAATCCAGTACTTCCTCTGAATGTGTTCTAGGTATTTACCACTGTTTCTGTGAAAATATTGTCCCAATGTTTGCATTACGTTGTTTGCTGCCACTTTAGAATTACACGGCATCTGCTCAGTTGTGTACATATCTTCTTTTAGAAGATACTGCTCTGTCAAACTAAGTTGCTTCCAAAGATGAAAGTGAACATTTTTAGGGTTTCCATTTTATAGTATCTTTTCACCTTTTTCCTAGGGCTTACTTACTTACTAAGTGAATAGTGCAGGTGCAGTAGTATTGACAATGACATGCTCTAGACTGACTAATTTATCTTAGTATCCTCACAGAGGTGTGGAATTGAGAGCTGAACGCAGTATTCCTGGTGGGAGTTTCATCCGCAGGACGCTGGAATAGTAGTTACCTAGTTTTTATTACTTCCAATACCTTTTTGTATTGATAGAGGTATTCAACCCTTCACCCCTACCCCCTGCTTGCTTGGTTTTGATCAGTTGTTGTAAATAGCTTATTGTAATTTTCTGTTGTGACCGCTACTTTTATCTTTTCCGAGATCTTTGTTTCCATAATGTAATATTTTACTCACATCTTAATTTAACATTTCATAGTTTTGGTAACTCTTCCACAGTTAGTGAGTGTTGTTTTTTATTCCTCATTTTATTATGATGTATATTTAATATTTTATCATTATATATTTTATATCATTATGTATATTTTAATATTTTGTATGTCATTGTTCCATGTTTCTTGTATGTCTGCTAAACATTACTATAGTATATGTTAATCTGTGGAGCTTTTCTCCCCGGGCCTCTGCTGTAAATGGACCTTGTCCAGTTGGATTATTCCGGTTAACAAATGTAAAATAAATGTAAAAACAAAAGATAAATAAAATAAATAAATAAAAATAAATATATAATATTAAAAAGAAGTATAATGTCATCAAAAGTATAAGTTGTTGGAAAGTGTAGAGGACAATTTCTTCAAAACATAGCTCACAAAAAAAACTTTTCTTTCTGTATTTCATCTCTTATATTTGTTAAGGATAGAGACATTGGTTCCTAATGTATGCAACTAAAGGAAAAACTGAATAAAATGTTTATTTTTATTAAATGAGCATCAGTGAGCTGAGAGTGTTCTAGGTGCAAAGTTTTTATTAAGAGAAATGCACTTCTTAGCTCTTTTAATTGTATGTAGACAAATCCTTGGAAGCTTATTTCAGGAATTTTCTAGGCTCATTGCAGGGTGTTGGCAAGTAATAAGGGTCTAGCCTATAGATCGTTTGTGTGTGGATACCATAGTAATGTGTATTAGGGTCATGGGCAGTTCACAGAAAACTGAGTCACCAAACTGACCTTGTACTAACAGTACATGAAGCTACTACTTCCTAACAGGAACAGTACTTTTCCAATGAATTATTGCTGCATTTCTCCCCCTAATATGTGTGTGTGTGTGTGTGTGTGTGTGTGTGTGTGTGTGTGTGTGTGTGTGTGTGTGTGTGTGTGTGTGTGTGTGTGTGTGTGTGTGTGTGTGTGTGTGTGTGTGTGTGTGTATGTGTGTGTTTATGCCAGTGAGGAGTGGTGTAGCCTCCTCCAACAGAAATATGCCCAGCTCAGAGATCGCTAGAAACTGGACATAAGATAAAAATGTCCTCCGAATGTGGCAGTTCCAGTGCAAAATATTTTTTGTTTCTGTTTTTGACAAAGCAGCTTTCCATGTTCTTTAAGCCAAACATGTTAGATAACACTCACTTTTAGGCGGAGAATGTTGAATCCCTTCACGAATCCCTTCACATTACCAGTGGCCTTCATGTTTGTTATTTCTTGGCTGTGTAACAGACATGAATGTATGCTACTGATATGCCTGCATGCTGCGCTTTTTGACATCTGCACTGTAACATTTGAGATGTGTTGTCACTGTTTCAACCCACTAAATACAATAATATCAACAAATTATCTCAGTGACACCCAATATAGATGAGACACTTTAAAATAAAATTACTGTGTAGATACAGTCCATTAGACACTACACTGAGGGATGATCTTACTTGCTGTTTATGTCATTATCATACTGACAGAGTGAGTGTGTGGGGGAAGGGTTGCTGACAAGCTGCTGGCTACAGGTAGAATCATGCTACCCCCATTATTATGACTGTAGAATAAAATGTACATGCGTTATTAACACCTTTGCTAAAGAACTTAAACAAGACAAAAACAGAAAGAATACATTGGAGTACATCTTAAAACTATACTACACTGCATAAAAAATAAAATCAATTCTGGAAAGCAGCACTTACTGTATGTCAATGTTGTAATAAGCAAACCACAATCAGAGCAATGCAAATACACATTTTTATAAAAGAAAATAGGCACATGGATCCATTATATTATTAGAAGATGTGGATATTCAATTATATTCCTTTCCCAGCACACATTGTTTGAGGTGTTTGAGGTAAGTCTAACACCTGCTAACTTAAAACAAATGGCAGGGTGGCACTCAACAGCTATGGAGTTAAACCAGAATACAATCATCTGAAGACTGGCTGGACTTCTCTACCAAAAATGTTTTTTTTTTCTTTCATCCCTGTTCTGTTGTGTAGGTACCAGTAATGTTTTGCTAAAGGAGAAGGGTATAGTACAAAGAGTGAGATTCCCTTGTAAATGAACACTAAACTTATAAATGTAATGTTGAATATAAATGCTGGAAATGGCAAAATGGGAGAACTTCATGAACTATTTATGTATTTATTTGTTTGTTTGATTATTTGTTTACTATTTTTTCTTAATTAGAGTTAGGATCAATGGATCTCTCAGTAAACAAACTTTTATATGAAATTACAGACATGATCCATTAATCCCATAAAACTGATAGATTTGACTAGGTGCCCACCTCAAAAGAATCTTAGCCATATTTTAGTGGTGGGCTTATACTAAGGTACAATATGATTATCAGCACTCTTTAAACTGCAGTGGGGAATATAAAATCTGAGTCACAGAATCACCACTCTCTCTTCTGTGGTAATGAATTACTTGCATTGCAGCTAAATGTAGTAACATGTCATCAGAATTAAAAGTATACTCCCTCCCTCCCTGCAGTGGTATAGACAGTGCACACAGAGAACAACACTCACGCTCAGATGACCTTGCATTAAGTCATTCTATTCTGAAGAGATGTTCTTCTTTCTTAAAAGCAGACATAGTGGCAGCCAGAGAGGGACCCTTCATGCCTCCTACATCTATCCATTGAATTGATTTGTGTATACTGACATCATGTCCACCCTCCCCCAGCACACATATATGCACAAAGCCAGTACAAATACTGTCTTCACAGCAGCCCAAAGTTTGAGAACTCTTTGGAAGAGAAATACTGAATTCTGGAGTTGGTTATGCATATAAATAACAGTATGTCTAAACAGTTTTTACCAGCACAACATCTAATACACAGACCCTGTGTTAGTGCTTTTAATATTTCATTTCAAAGGTAACTATAGATTTCCACATAATGTTCTGTATCTTGATTTCGTAGAGGTCACAAGTTGAAAAACAACTGGAGACGGCCTAAATAAGTACAGGAAAGCAGTCACTGATGGCGATGTGTACAATAAGAAAACATTAAGAGTAAAAAAAAAAAACTAGAAACAGATGTATTTAATCATCTAGACAACAGACACTGCTACTGTCAGCAAATCTTTGCATAAGTGCTGGATAAGTATTGTTTGCAACTGTACTTGTTATTTTTTAAATGCACACATACTCCTGCAGCATTATCTAGAGATCTACATATATATATATGCATGCATGTAAGCCTTTTTCAGCCTTTCTGTGTTTTTAGCAGTAGGACCATGAACACAAATACCTATGCAGTTATAGTTATATACATTTCCTACAGTGTTAGATTAACTCATTACATTTTTATTTATTGTTAGCTCTTCATTTTAGAAACAAAGAGCATCCACTGTTGCCTCAGTTATGTTTCTTTTAAAAACTACAGTTCTATTCTCAAGTGAATGGGAACTGTTGACTGTGAAAATAACATGGCTGTATGAAAGAATACTGCAATACTCTGAAAATAATCACTCTTTATACTTTTATTATGGTTGTACTAAAATGCCCTTTAAGCTGCATTCCATTTGACTCGGTAATCGTTCTGTTAGCCTTAGGTTTGACTCGGTAATCGTTCTGTTATCCTTATGTGGCATGCCACAATACTGTTTACAGTACTTACTGAAAGGTCATTTTAATTTGCATCCCACATTATCTAATTTTATGCTGTCTTCTTGTCTTAGTTCATAGTACAGAAATGGGCTGAGTCATATCTTTCAACTGTCCAGATTTTCACAGAATGTCCAGATTTTTGCCTCATATTTTTTTCTATTCATCCCAAAACATGGGGTATTCTGGCAAAGCTCTGGGGACTGAAGTTGTCAAATAATGATTGACATTTGAATTTCAGACTTCATATCCTTCTGAAAATGCTAACACATAATCTGTTATTCTAGCAACTTTCTTTGTTTATAAGAGCAATATTTAAAATGTATCCCTTTTTTGGTTATTTGTCCCCTCATTGTTTTTGGCAGTGTCTAGATTATTTGCACTAAGAGGTTGAGAGGTGTGAGTTATTTAATTTCTTTTTATTATGCATACTTTCTCTATTGCCCTGCAAAAGTGCAAACTTCCACATACTCACACACAACCACACAAGCATACCCTCATGCAAGCACCAGGCACCCACATACCAACACAATCTCTCCAAACACACACA
>NC_056746.1:1356824235-1356876735 GCF_019279795.1 Protopterus annectens | reverse complement strand
TGGAAATTAGCATTGCTTACCACTGCGCAAACCCACTCAACCCCGCTTACAACTGCTTTAAAGTGCCTTAATCACCGGTATCCAATGGCTCATGTTCTGCCCAGCAACAAAATAAACTGCCTCTGCAAGGCTCGAACCCAAGACCCTGTACACCAGGGTCACAGTAGTTAACCACTAAGCCATCATAGCAGTACATAAGATTGAGGTTTCAACAAACAAATCCTCACCATAGGAAAATCAAACTGAACATGTATAAGGAATTATGTACAGTGTGATGTTGTATAACCTGTTACATAACATAAATATGTGAAGTGGAGTACTGCAGTAAGGCCAGATGTGAAGTGTTATTGTAATAAAGTGTTGAAGTCCCCAGGACCCCATACAGTGTAATGCACATGAATCACGGATACCAGAGACAGATATGACATGTAATGGATAATACATCAATGCCAAATGAAAATTATAATGCTAATTAAATATTAAGCAATGCTAAGCATTGCACACCTCAACTTACTTAGCGTAAACAATGTGTAGGCTGGCTAACTCAATCTGTCCAGTGGTATACCACTTTAAGCAATACCAACATTAAGTAAGCAGGTGTGCCCATAGCCTAGCCTTTTCAAAACCATCCAGTCATGGGAAAGTGTGGGAAACTGGGCATATTTAAACCACACAGGCACAAATACTTCCCATAACTGGTTGCAGATCCCTACTGTTATTTATATGCATAACCAACTCCAGAATTCAGTATTTCTCTTCCAAAGAGTTCTCAAACTTTGGGCTGCTGTGAAGACAGTATTTGTACTGGCTTTGTGCATATATGTGTGCTGGGGGAGGGTGGACATGATGTCAGTATACACAAATCAATTCAATGGATAGATGTAGGAGGCATGAAGGGTCCCTCTCTGGCTGCCACTATGTCTGCTTTTAAGAAAGAAGAACATCTCTTCAGAATAGAATGACTTAATGCAAGGTCATCTGAGCGTGAGTGTTGTTCTCTGTGTGCTTGTGTAGTTACATCTGTGTGTTTGGGTGTAAGAGTGTGTGTGTGTGTGTGTGTGTGTGTGTGTGTGTGTGTGTGTGTGTGTGTGTGTGTGTGTGTATGTGTGCACAGGCAGTGCGTGTTAATGTGTCAATATGTGTTTGTGTTTACATGTGCGTGTCTACATGTGTGCTTGTGTGCAGTGTTTATGTGAGTTTGTGTGTGTGTGTGTGTGTGTGTGTGTGTGTGTGTGTGTGTGTGTGTGTGTGTGTGTGTGTGCATGTGTGCTAACATGTTATGTGTTTGTGTATGTGTGTGTGTTTGTGTGTGTGTGTGTGTGTGTGTGTGTGTGTGTGTGTGTGTGTGTGTGTGTGCACGCAGCGAACGTGTGTGTGTCTTTCTGTGAACATGTTTGTTTGCACTTTTACATGTGCACATATTTATATCTCAGAACGAAACTCTAATGACACTGCAGTATTTAAGGGTTTACTACTGAAGTCTTGAATATAACAATGTCAAAAATAGCTTGGAAGTTTCTTGTTGCAGTATTTAGGTGTGTACTAGGCTAATGGCTGTGAAGCCTTCACACGCCTAGCTGCAAAAAAAAAAAAAAGTGCCCTACCATCATGTTGCCCGACTTTAGTTTCCAGTGCCTCTATCCAGTACAGCCGCTGGAGTGATCCCTGTGCTCCATTTCTGTGTTCAAAATTGTGAGGTTCAAAGCTTCAGTAGGAAACCATGCTTATGCTACCATACTGGACATTGCAATGCAAGCCCATCAGGTGCATGAAAACTAACATATGTTGCTCCAATAAACTCAAAGGATTTAAATATATTACTGTACTAATTGTCTCTTCTAAAATGCTAGCTATGTAATTTTACATTAGTTCTCTTGGTTAATTAATAATTAATTAATTAATGACATATTCTGATAATCATTAGTGGATCATTCTGTTTAGATCCCGTCTGCATATGTTTCTCAGTAGTGCCCCGGATTTACTAAACTTCCATGCAGGACTAGCTTAGTCCTGCATGGAAGCACCTGTTTAGGAGCAGGATGGCAGTGTGCCATGCATATTAATAAGGCACACTGCCCAAGCTCCTAAGTTTACACGGAGTGTGTACGAGTGCAAGGGGCATGTTTGAGAGCAGAGCTCTCAGAATAAACATGCCCCTGCAATGTAGAACAGCAGAAAGTGGTAAGAAATGAGCGAGACCACTCATAGGTGTCCGTATATTCCCACCAACAGTTCCCCTTGTGTACAACAGCAATAGTACATAAAAATTAAATGAAGAAACCCCTTTATTTTTTTTTTTAATCTGAGTGTAGCTAACCATAGGTGCACGGGTGTGCCCATCACTTAGCTATGGTTAAAGCAGCCTAAAAGGCTGAAGAGGATAACAAGGAAGATATATGCACATGAAGCAGCACAGCAGTAGTGTAGTGGGCAGAGCATTCCCCTAATGAGCACGCATTCCTGGTTCGAGTTCCACTGTAGCACAGCCTATTTTACATGGCAAAGCATGTTATAGCCAATATTTTTGTTGCAAAACCCACTAAACAGCATATAATTATGAACTGGAGTACTGCAGGAAATGCACATGTGAAGTGTCAGTGTCATAATGAATAAGGCACTAGTAAGCAGGTTTAAGCACAAATAAGCAGTAGTAAGCATATGCAAGCACTAGTAAGTGTGTTTAAGTGTGTTTGCGTGGGGGTAAGCACTGCCTACACAGGTTAAGCAATGTAGAAGCTAACTGAGTATAAGACACTGTAAATGGAAATTAGCATTGCTTACCACTGCGCAAACCCACTCAACCCCGCTTACAACTGCTTTAAAGTGCCTTAATCACTCGGTATCCAATGGCTCATGTTCTGCCCAGCAACAAAATAAACTGCCTCTGCAAGGCTCGAACCCAAGACCCTGTACACCAGGGTCACAGTAGTTAACCACTAAGCCATCATAGCAGTACATAAGATTGAGGTTTCAACAAACAAATCCTCACCATAGGAAAATCAAACTGAACATGTATAAGGAATTATGTACAGTGTGATGTTGTATAACCTGTTACATAACATAAATATGTGAAGTGGAGTACTGCAGTAAGGCCAGATGTGAAGTGTTATTGTAATAAAGTGTTGAAGTCCCCAGGACCCCATACAGTGTACGTACACATGAATCACGGATACCAGAGACAGATATGACATGTAATGGATAATACATCAATGCCAAATGAAAATTATAATGCTAATTAAATATTAAGCAATGCTAAGCATTGCACACCTCAGCTTACTTAGCGTAAACAATGTGTAGGCTGGCTAACTCAATCTGTCCAGTGGTATACCACTTTAAGCAATGCCAACATTAAGTAAGCAGGTGTGCCCATAGCCTAGCCTTTTCAAAACCATCCAATCATGGGAAAGTGTGGGAAACTGGGCATATTTAAACCACACAGGCACAAATACTTCCCATAACTGGTTGCAGATCCCTACTGTAGGCAGAATGGCTGGAGTTGGGGAAGCCAATCAATTTAGAGCGCAGTGCTGGGGCACCCAGGAGTCCAGATTCATGATGTGGCTCCTGGTAAAACACCATGAGCAGAGACTACTGCAGGGCCAGTACCAGGGTTCTCAGTATAAAGTGGAGGCCTGGGACAGTCTCGCCCGTGACCTCACCAGTGCCACTGGTATCCCCCGGACTGGTGAGCAGATCAGGCATCACTGTGTTGACCTGAAGCGGCGGAGGGGGGATCTCTTGGAGCAGTGGATCTAAGAATCAAGCAGATGGCCAATGCCCCAGCACTGAGTAAGTACTCATTCTACTACGTAGATAATGATTGCCTAACTGGTGTATAGTATGGGTAGGTACTGGCTAAATATAACTGTATTTCTCTGACAGCTGCAGATGAGCGGGCTGCAATCCAGCAAGCCCATGCTGCTAGGCTGCAAATGCTGCTTCGCGAGGCAGGCTAGTAATAATCTTGCATGTACTGTCATAACAAATAAGTTAACAGTTCTAGAAAGTGTTGTACCAGTATAAAAATGTATTGTGTATGGGATGTACTGAATAAACTAGACAATATGGTAGGAAGGTTGTCATATAGGTTGTGTGGAAATAAAGATGTAATATCTTGTGAATAAAAGTATAACCCCTGCAGTGCTTGTGTACATTCTGCTTTCATACGTTGTTGTAGTGTTGCAGTCTATAAATACTACTGTTGTATTAAGCAGTGTTACCCAAACTGTGGAACTCAGATAAAATGTGTAGGAAGTTCAGTATAACAATGCTGGAAGTCCCAAGAGGTCAGTCATATTGTACAACTGAGGGAGACTTAGACAGAAAACAATGGAATGCTTTACACCAAATCCCTGATAGCACAGTCTACTGTGATGTTAACTGTAATATTTTTACCACACACAGCAGGGGTTTGAATCCTGAGAGTGGTAGTAAGTTGTATGCATAATCATACCCCACAACCATACAGAGAGAATGTTTAGATAGAAAGCTGTATGCATAATTAGACCCAACTGTACATAATTTGCTAGAATGTTCAGATAGTAAGCTATAAGCATAATCATAACCATCGACTGTACAGACTGTGGAAGAATGTTCAGGTAGTAAGCTGTATGCATAGTCATACCCCTCAGCTGTTCTGATCTGTCCAGCATGTCCAGATAAATGGCCCAAATCTGCTGCCCAGTAACCTGTTCCCCTGACAAAACAGTGAGATGATCCAAGAATGTAGGCAGCTTTTATTGACATATAACTGATAGTCAGACCTGTACATAGTCAGAGAATGTATATGAGAACAAACCTGTCATTGTAGCATCTCAGCCAAAGTGTATGACAGCTGTTCTCAAAATATGTCACATTAACACCTGCATCCTGTCAAGCCTTGACCAGAGTGTGTGCAATAACAGATTGTTAGGTATGTGTATAACATCAACATGGAATCTGGGAGTATGTGTAGAATTTGTCAGGTAGTGTTAACAAAGATTTCCTTCACAGCTGTAACAGGTAAGAGATGTAGACTGTAGGCAGAATACAGTTCACGTATATACTTGTCTACAAGCATGGAATCTGGGAGCTTGTGTAGAATTTGTCAGGTAGTATTAACAAAGATTTTCTCCACAGCTATAACAGTTAAGAGGTGTAGACTGTAGGTACAACACAGTTCACTTATATAACTGTCTACAAGCATGGAATCTGGGAGTATGTGTAGAAATTGTCAGGTAGTGTTAACAGTGATTTTCTCAACAGCTATACCAGGTAAGAGGTGTAGACTATACGTAAGACACAGTCCACGTAGATACTAATCTAGAAACATACCATTGTACAAAGTAAGGACATTGGGTAGTGTAATAATACATGTAAGGGACAGATCACTGCAGTGACTAAAACAGTTGTGAAAACTACAGGAATATATTAGTTTTAATTGTGCTCTCTCTCTCGCCTCCACTACATGTGCTACAATAACCTAATTACACACCTCAATGGGTACATGTACACTCCAAACTTTTGATGAGACATATGTCCTATTGGTTTATAAATGTTCACATTTGGTTCTATGCATGTGCCATGTTAAAATACTCCCATATTGGTGGCCTGTTACCATCAATAAAACCTGCATGCTGTTGTAATGGCCACTGTTGTCCCATATATGCATGTGTTCTGCTCGCTTTGCAACTGTTGTAAATTTGGTGGCTTGAGTTAATGAGAATACCTATGCATGCTGTTATAACTAATCCTGAATGCTGTTGACTATTACTAACTGATATCTTCCTTAAAACTGCAACACTATAGCTCGTATGGGAAGCCCAGTCCCAGCGGACGCACCTGTCCCACCTCAGCTGGCCATGGCACCAGGCACCAGCACGTCGGGGGCCCAGCCTGGGACCTCCTCCTCCATTGGCCCTGCACCACATTCGGGTGGAACCGCTGCAGGGGATGGGGCTCAGCCCCCCCAGGAGAGGGGGCGGAGAGGTACCTGTCACCTGCCGTCAGGTCTGGGCCATGGTGCATGGCAAGCTTGACAAGGAGATTTGAGACAAGCTATGCCAGCTTGAGGGCCATGTGGCACAATTAGAGGGTGAGTCTGCCCTTCCTACCCAGCCCCCAGCACAGCCACCTTTGGGGCCGTGAAGGTGCAGTGGTGGCTGCCCATGGGTGGGGACCTCAGTCCCAATGTTTCCATTTGGGGGCTCATGGGCTTGCGACTTCCAAACACCCTTCCCCATCCAAGGTGTTTACCCCCCACATGTGTCATATACCTCCCCTGTATGCGTCTTGTCTTGTCTGTTAACCTACCCAACCTACCTCCCCAAATATACCTACTTCCCCTCCCAACATTCCAATCTCACCTGAAAAAAAAAAAGGCAATCTGTTCCCCCCAAAAAATCTCACTCCATACATAGCTGTCCATTTTGCACATGTGTCCACTGGACACATGTAATTCAGTCTAATTGGCATTACAACTTATTATTGTTGTCCTCACCCCCACCCAGGGGTTTGAGTGTCCAAATCTACCTTCAAATTCAGTGTATATGCACAGCTGTCACTGTAGAAGAAATGGGGAGCTATGGACCTTCCCTACAACCTTCCTGCACATCCCTGGCTATTTTACCTACTGTCTTTCCCTCTTTGTGCCCCTTTTTCACCACTTTTCTATCAACCCCTTTTTCTTTTCTTTTAAAGAAATTAGCATAGGGGTAAGCAGGAGTAAGCACTTGTAAGCAGCAGTAAGAGGGTTGAAGCCTGTTTGCGCGGGGGTAAGCAATGCCTACATACGTTAAGCAATTTAGAAGCTAACTGAGTGTAAGAAACTGTAACCGGAAGTTAGCAGTGCTTACCTCCACGCAAACCCACTTACAACAGCTTTAAAGTGCCTTAATCACTCTGTATCCAATGGCCTGTGTTCTGCCCAGCAACAAAATAAACAGCCTCTGCAAGGATCAAACCCAGGACCCTGCACACCATACACAAAGGGATTTACCACTAAGCCATGCCAGATATACATAAATCTAATGTTGTCAGAAACATAACATCCAGCCTAGTCATGCAACAGTACAGCAAATGTATACCAACATCTAAATGTATGTGTGTGTGTGTAAATATATTAATATCCAAACAGATACAACATATCTATATATATAATATATATATATATATATATATATATATATATATATATATATATATATTTAGAAATATATACATATATATATATATATATATATATATATATATATATATATATATATATATAAACATATATACATGCAAATGGCTACATCTACACATATATATATGTCAACACCTATATGTCTACATATACACAGCAAGTTACATATATGTACGTAGCTATATATCTCTGTAGGTATATACGGACATAGTTATAAATATGTAAGCAAATATATATACCTATATAGGTATATATGGCCATACGTCCGTAGATACTAATGGTAGATTAACACAAACATATATGTCCACATGCACTATTAATGGGGTTGAGAGGCCCCAAAAAATATATGTCTTGCATGAATTGGCATCCCCCCCACAGCCAAACATGTCCACCCTGCAATACACTACCAAGTGTTGCAGATCCCATAACCAGGACGTGATACAACATGGGCACATGACGTTAGCAGTGCTACATCCCACCTGTATGATGTCAGGTTGGTATTTATAACATATCATGCAATACAGTCTGGCTCACATAGGATATGTAAAATGTGGAAGCTTTCAACATCCCCAGGATACATATACACAGTCACATATATGTAGATACAGATATACATATATATATATATATATATATATATATATATATATATATATATACATATATATATATATATATACATATATGGGTCTACTGCTTTTAATTGAATTACATTTGGTCGAAAATTATTTCAGGCAGCCCACTTCACTGACAGCACATTTGACGGAAAGCACATTTGGTCGAATTCCATTTGGTCGAAAATGGAATATAGTCTCTGCCCCACTGCAGTGCGACCCTAGAGTGAGACTGTAAAGTAAGGGGGTGCGGGAGCATAGCCCAACATTTTGTAACTAGTTTTTACTGACATTATATGTTTCAATGTATTTTTAATGGATACACAAGTATATAATAGTGAATACACTGAAATTATGTGGGGGGCTATGTTCCCCACAAACCCCTAACTTTATATTCTCACTCCAAGGTTGCACTGCAGTGGGGACCAAATGGAATTCGACCAAATGGGTTTTCAGTGAAATGCATTTTCAGAGAAGTGGGCTGCCTGAAATGATTTTCGACCAAATGTAATTCGACTAAAAGCAGTAGACCCATATATATATATATATATATATATATATATATATATATATATATATATATACACACATATACATATATATAGATATACATGTGGTTGCGCATACACACGCAGAGATATGTACAGTAAGATACTTATGTATTAGGCGCACACAATATGGTACACCCACTATGCCTACAGTTAACACCCTAACAACTGGACACTGGATGACCCACCCATACAAATGGCATTCGTTGCCTGCAACATATACCCACAGAGAGGTCATAGGATAAACACCACACACAGGTTTGCAGAAATGGAATACCATTATTTGTGTACTATTACAGAATTACATGCCATGTCATAGAGGTGTTCAGACACAGACATCCATATCAACAGAGTAATGCAACTGTGAAACAGTTATACTAATACAGTAGTCTGGACAGGTCCACAACTGTTGCTGTCCAGGCCAAGCCTTTCAAATCGTACATTAGTAAAGAGAGACTGGTCCACAGAATATGACACAATCAAGAGTAGGTGATGCAGGTGTACAGTCCAAAGCCTCTATCTACACTCTGTACACAATCGGTAGGTGGTAAAGATTTCAGTTGATCAAATGGGATATAACTGTTACATAACAAGGCATAACTGACACCACCACAGGCACACTGGCAAACAGAACAGTCTGTATGGCAGGAGGCAGTAGGCCTGCAGTAATCCACTTTATGTAAGTAATGTCAAGATTGCTGACATGTATGGTTCTGTACATCCAGATCCCTTAAGGCAGCTCACCCCTGATAGCCCCACATGTTGTAATAGCCTAGGTTATGTATGGTGCATCCCCCCAGACTCAATAATACAGGGCCATATAAAACTGTTACATACACTGGCCTCTGGAGTGCATATGGGCACACATGTATTGTGTAGGTGAAGCCCACACATATATGGCCCCAGCCCCACCGTATGTGTAGGGGATACAACAGCAGTGGACTGCTGGCAGGCATGGCAGCATGGTATATGTGTATGTGCATATGTATCTCTATCTGTTTATGTGAAGACATATACTGTTCTGTATATGTATATATCTGGGTGTGTATATGCATATCTATGTACATATAAACACCCATCTATATATGTCGATATGTACATGTGTAATTATCTATATAGATATCTGGATAATCATATGTACATATATATTCACCATATGTCCTGAACATGGGGTGTAGCCCTACCTCAGCTCCTATATTCCCACCTTTGTAGTGCAAGGGGATGTCAGGCATGTATAGCAGGTATATTAACAGACTATTGCTACTGTAATAGGGATTGTCTTCACAGACATGGTGTGTGTGTGGGAGGTCACATTTGATTTTCACATATGTGCCATTGGCTACTGACAAACATCCTAAGGACATCATAGTACAGTACTGCTGCAAGCACGTAATGCTCCTGTGGACTACAGCAGATATATTGGCTAATAGATGTGGACATTCTGACACACTCTGTACAGTCCAGAGGTATACATAGAACCCCTTAGTGCAGAACATGTGGACCAAGCCTGACAATATGGATGTTAACACCCATGTAGATAGGTATAACACATAATGACTGGTATACATTCGCTCCCATAGGTTATGCATTCACACACCTCTGTCTGTCCTGACACATAATTACTGCTGGTACAGAGGTGTCATGGCCACATACTACCCACTAGATATTGACATACATCTGTACAGTACCCCACCGCTCTGTCTGACATACACAACTGTTAATGGAGGCCTGGCAGCAGCACATCTGGAAAGTATCTGGACATGACACCTCACTGGGTAAGTACACTAAGCTGCTAGGCATGTAACAAAGCACTGTGCAGGCTACAGACAGACTGGCCCAACACTGGCCTACATCTCCTATGGGGGAATACACATGTACCTGCATATATAGTAGGCTCTACAGGCATGTCACAACACAGGTTATGATACACCTGTGTGAAAGTGCATAACCACAACATATGTGAACACTGCCACAGCCACATATGGTAAGCTAGCATAATATTACAGTATATGGACTATCTGTTCAACACCATCCTCATATGTGCCACTCACACACTAACCCTACATATACTGGGCCATTGCACAGTGTAGTCTGATACCCGTCTGTGGTATGGGACATGTGTGCATATGTCCCTACAAACATGTAAGCCAATATGGTAACATACAGTGGAGCAGCATGCAACATCAGATAGGATGGGACCTAGGACGATGACATCTACCACAGTCTGTACGCAGGCCAAGGTACATATAAACAATGCGCACACTGTCAGCATTCACCATAAGTACACAGACCTCAGTACTGTACAAACAACCATGGAATGTCCAGGTCATGTCATCAAATATAACCCCTACTGTACATAACATGTGTAGCAGTCTGATATCTCACTGGCTTGTTATCAAATATGATGACACTAATGATGGTGTACAGCACATATGCACCTTTTAATGCATGACATATGTACAAATGTTGACAGAGTTGTAGCTGGAAGCACATACACAGGGCCAATATTGACATGTTGCTGTGATAACATCATACATTTACTGTTGTAACAGGGTTTGTTGCAACATATGTCCTATGAGGGATATGAGGTCAGTAACTGTCACAGCTTTCACCATCTACAGACTGCAATCCTCTCACTACCTTCTGCAGTTCACAGATAGATGTTCTTTGGGTAACACATGAAACCACAGGCACAACACACTGCCCAGTCTGCAGATGACCCTACAGATGGGGATTCCTCATAAACATAGAACTGACATGGCAGGTATTAAAACATGTAGGACAGCCATATCCACACACACACACTGTTACACCAACATTACTCCATATGCAGTATAGCAGCACTTACAGTCTGTATTCAGGTCAGTCACTCCCTCTCCTGTGTGTTGCCCTGTTGCCACAGTGTATATTGTTAGAGGTAAATCCCCAATCCATCCGATATGCTGTTTTCTCACGGTGAATGAAAAGACCCAACACCAACATCATGTTCCTAGATATTGGAGTGTGTTTCCATGCAATTGGCTATGGTAATGTTACCACAGCTGTTCCATATGCAATCAGCTGGGGGGGGTTGCAATTCATGCAGAGGCCATCAGCTGATCATGACCATCCCTTAAGATGCACATGCTGCTGCCTAAGAAAAGCAGGTGTAGGTCTCCACATCCACCAGTGAGGGAGGGAGACAGAGGCATTGACAAGTCAGGGAGGGGTGGGAGAGTAAAACCTAAGCATGTTTGTGTCACACACCTACCAGTGCAGGGCATCAAACCCTGATGCCTATGTAGTGCTATCACAGTCCTATGTAGTTATTGGATGTGCCACATAGGTTACCTGTTGCGGAGTCTTCAGAACATATATGTGATGGTGAATGACATCTGCAACAGGGATATGGTAGCTATACAGTAGGTGAAGTACATGTGCCTGTCCACATGAACAGGTACCAGCATCAACACAGTCACATTCTCACAGAGATGCACACACTGGCACACTTAGCAGGGCCAGGGATACAGCTCATCACTAGTGAGATTGCCACAAGACATAACTGTGCAGGTATCACATGCACCACATGGGTCATACGGAGGTTATATGGGCAAAAGGTATGGGGAGGTGTCTGGCATCAGACAGCATGCTTCTGTATGCCACTGGGGGTTGTAGTGAGTGTGGATGTGATCATACACATTGTACAACATGCACAGAAACACACAGGGTGCCAGTACTGACATGCATGGGTGCATTTATGCATGGGTATGTGGTGGTCGACTGTGCCAGATGGCTATACAAGGCTAGGTGATGGGTATACCTTGGCATCAGGCCACATGATAACAGTCTGCATTGTGGCTCAGGGCTGTGGTTTCTGCATTTGCCCACACAGGTGGGTATTGTATCCACCATCCAGTCACCTGGGTGACTAGTGTGTGTGGCCAATGCTGTGCATTGCTTGCCATGTATGTGTTCCTTAGTCCGTGATATGGACAGTGTCTGGGATGTACACACCTCCCACATGCTATACAGCGACATGTGGAACAGTACCTGGGGTGTCGGGCCCATATTGTGTGCACCAATTATCATCAGATGTGCCATTCTTGGCCACCTGTGGCAGGAATTGATAATGGACAGCAGGTTACCCCTGCACCTCATTGATAGCATGCTAACAACATTCCCTGGTTTCAGTGGCATCTGTCCATACAGGGCATGTTTTTAGGGATGATATGTCCTTTGTGGGTTTGCATGTGCTAGCACCGCAGGTGTTGCAGGTGTCCAGTGGGGAACATGGGGAAGGTGCACTGTCTGCATGTATGTACCTATTGGACAGATGGACAGGGTGCCATGCCCTCTGTAGGCCACTGCATTCACTCCATAATTACTATCAGTCGCCAATATGCAGTGTACCACCCACATATTGGCTGTTGCCTCAGCATGTGTGTGTGTGTATGAGACGTGGGTTGAGAGTGTGCTTTAGGTAATACTGGGGATGCTAACTGTGATTGCCTGGCCTTGATATCGTATGTATGGGTATGGATTTGCACCCCAGCCTCTCCGCTGTTTCACATCTGTTATCCCTGTACAGTGGACATTGTGATATATATTAGAGCCACTATATAAGACATTTGCAACACCTGCTCCACATTGGGGCCAGGTGTCACACACTCACACCCACCTCCACACAGGGTGCGAGTTACAAACACACACACCTGTCATGTCTGGGAGTAGAACCCCTACCTAACTAGTTTATTACACTACAGCAGTATGCAGTTATAGCATGTGCCATGGAGATTACTGGAGTACTCCTTCCCCAAAGGTGTATATCACATTGGCTGACATCAGTAGGATAGCCAAAGTAGGAAATTTGACATGTACTGAGTGTGACTAGCCTAAAATGCATTGCTCCCTACACAGACATTGGAACACACAAAACATCCAAAACCTACATGTGTGGATATAGAACCCCTAACAGAGGTCTATATCATATTACAGCAGTGCGCAGTACGCTATGGAGATTACTGGGCTACTGTTTCTGGGTGGATGACATCAGCAGCCTTGCCAAAGTTCAACATTTGACTTGTAGGGAGTGTGACTACCCTAAAAAGCATTGCTTCCTACACAGACAGAGTCAGACAGACACACATACACACTTGCCATGTCTGGGATTAGAACACCTACTTAACTACCTTATCACACTACAGCAGTATGCAGTTACAGGATGTGCTATGGATATTACTGGGTTACAACCTTCCCAGAGGTGTATTTCTAGGTGGATGACATCAGCGGCCTTATCAAAGAAGAGCATTTAACTTGTAGGGGGTGTGACTACACTAAAAAGCATTGCTTTCTACACAGACAGACACACACACACACCTGCCAAGGCTTGGGTTAAGACTCCTACCTAACTAGTTTATCACATTACAGCAATACACAGTTATGGCATGTGCTATGGAGATTACTAGAATACAACCTTCCCATAGATGCATTTCTAGGTGGATGACATCAGCAGCCTTACCAAAGTATAGCATTTAACTTGTAGGGGGTGTGTCTATCTTAAAAAGCATTGCCTTCTACACAGGCAGAGTCAGACACACATACAGTTGCCAAGGCTAGGGTTAGAACTCCTACCTCACTAGTTTATCACACTACAGCAGTACACAGTTATGGCACACGGTACAGAGATTACTAGGATACACCCTTTCCAGAGATTTATTTCTAGGTGGATGACATTAGTAGCCTTACCAAAGTAGGGCATTTAACTTGTATGGGGTGTGCCTACCCTAAAAAGCATTGCCTTCTACACAGACACACACACACACAGTTGCCAATGCTGGGGTTAGAACTCCTACATAACTAGTTTATCACAATACAGCAGTACACAGTTATGGGACGCGCCACAGAGATTACTGGAATGCAATTCTCCCAAAGGTGTATTCTTCAGTGGATGACCTCAGCAGGCTTGTCATAGTGGGTCTATGGGGAGGGCAGTGTGTGTGCATGGGCCATAACCCATTGATCTAGGGGTTGACATGCCACATGCAGGCACAACCTGGGTCATATTTCACAGGTACGTGTATACAGCTGCTAGATGACTACTTCCATGAACAGTCATGTTGCACAGCTGGCACATGCACCACATACTCTGTAATGCTGACAGATACCAGTGGCTAGTATCTGCAGTGTGTGATACCTGACCCTCATGTGGTTGTGGCTCTTTGCCTGTGTGCTGGGTGGGACAGGCCTGGATGGCTCCTTGCCACAGTCATGCTCTTCCACACATCTATGTATGTCTACCTTTGGCTTATTATAGTGTGTTGTCCTTCAATATATGCCTCAACTGTGTGTGCAAACCATGAGTGGTGCATACTGAGAAGTGTCTGCACTAACATCTGCGGCTGCCAGATATGTCTGATCCACTGGAGTTTGCAGACATGGCCTTCATGTGTTTTAAGTGTGTGAGCATGCCCAATATGACCTTCCAGCATGTTGTTGACTTGTTGACTGACATTGGCTTCATTTCTCTACATGTGTGGGCATGTCCAGTATGGCCATCTGTACTGAATGCGTGGATCGCGTCCAGGTCGTTTGTATAGCAGTGCTGACCTTTGTGTTGTACACCTACAGGTAGCATGCTGTCTCTGCAGGGTGTCCGTCGATCATTTGGCATGGACTGTTACTACCTTTCTGCATTTGTACATTTCTGCATTTCTACATAGGATGGCGGGGCACACCTGACTATTTCTACATTTCTATACAGTATTGAGGGGCACAACTGACTGTTACTACATCTCTACATAGGATGGGGGGGCACACCTGGCTATTTCTACATTTCTACACAGGATTCTGGGGGGTGCAGACCTGACTGTTACTATATTGCTACATAGGATGGGGGGCACACCTGAGTATTTCTACATTTCTACACAGGATTGGGGGGCACACTTGACTGTTACTGCACTGGTACATAGGATGGGGGGCACACCTGACTATTTCTACATTTCTACACAGGATTGCGGGAGGGGCACACCTGACTATTACTATATTTCTACGTAGGATGGGGGGGCACACCTGACTATTTCTACATTTCTACACAGGATTGGGTGGGCACATCTGACTGTTATTACATTTCTACGTAGGATGGGGGGCACACCTGACTATTTCTACATTTCTACACAGGATCGGGGGGCACACCTGACTGTGACTACATTTCTACATAGGATGGGGGTGGGCACACCTGACACTTGTACACATTTGCTAGGACTGTACTGGTATGTCAGGTACTCCTTTTCAGTCTGTTGTCTTACCTATCATGCTGACTAGAGGCATACCAGTTTACTACGGATCTTAGTTTTTAATTACCTACATATTAGTTTCTGACTTCCTACCCTTCAGAACTGACATCCCACTGCCTGACCTGCTGTAGTCTGTCTGTGTAGGCCTGGGGGTAGGCTCCCCATATTCCTCATTCAGAGGCCATAGCACCGCCTTTGTTTGTGTTTGTCTACACCTGTCCTACCGGCTGTGACTGTTGTTGGGTACCTGACCCCTCCCCCCGGTTGTCATGTGTGAGTCACTTACCTTGTGGGTGTCCCAGTATTGAGGGTGGTGCTGCAGGGCTGCCTATGTTGGATGCACATAGTACACTCCCTGCACATGGTTAGGCACAGGTAGTGTGGTGTTTGGCATCCCTTTTACTGTATGTGAGAGTCAGAGAGAGGTGTTATTTCCTGGGTCCCTCCTGTGTCAGTGTATGTACTATGGATTGCCTTTTTGCCAAGGCCAGGGCATACTGGGCATGCCTCTTTATGCCTACTGGGGCAGACTCAGGTTGTTCCTCCTCTGAGTCACTCTGTGCCTGTGCAGACCTTGGCAATGGTGGAGGGCTGTGTGGCCCTGCCCCATGCTGTTCCTACTGCAGCTGTTTCTGCAAGATCATATTGTGTAGCATGGCACATACAAGGACAATTTGGGTACATGTAGCTGGTGAGTACTGCAAGGCTCCACTGGTTGTGTCCAGGCATGGGAACCATGACTTGAGCATCCCAAACACATGCTCTACTATAATTCTGGTCTGTGTGTGTGCCTCATTATGGAGTTCTTGTTCAGGTGTGTGTGCATTTCTGATGGGTGTCATCAGCCTTGGCTCCAGTGCATATCCAGCATCCCCCACTAGGTGTCCATAAGGGATGTCCCCATTGCCAAATCTCTGGTGCAACGGCGTCAGATGCCAGATGTGGGAATTGTGATATCTTCCAGGGCAGCCAGCAGACACATTCATTATTATGCCCTGGGCATCGCACATGACCTGGCAGTGGGAAGCCCTTGCTGTTGATGTAGACACATCTCTGATCAGCTAGTGGTGCTTTGATGTGTATGTGCGTGCAGTCTATAGCACCCACTACCACAGGGTATTCTGCTATTTGGTGGAACAGTTGCATATTGCTGGCCATCACCTCACTGGTGTTGAGGAAATATATGCGTGCTCACCGACATGTGCTGACATGGCATCCAGGAACTGGTGGAGTACCCTAGATGCTGATGTCTGTGAAATCCCCATGATATCCCCAGTTGGCCTTTGGAAGGTACCTGTAGCTAGTATTCTTAGATCTACACATACCTTGGTATCCACTGGGATGGGTTCCCCTCTGTTAGTTCTGTGTGTGAGGCGTGGCCGGCACAGCTCAACAATTTACTGTAGGAGGTCCCTGTCCACCCTAAAGCACTCCACTATCTACAGCTCATGTAGCCCCTGGTAGGTTACCCTGGGTCTGTACACTCTTCTCCATCTCCACCCTGTAGGTTGGTGGACAGCATTCATATCTTCACCACCCTCAGCCTCTTCCACAAGTTGTTGTATGACAGCTATTGCAGCCTCTATCATTTTGCTGTACTGAGTGTTAAAAGTTCCCCGCTTGTTTACACTGGTGGTGTAGAGTGTGGGAATAACCAGAGAGGAAGGTGTTTGCATGGTTTATAGCAGTGTTCTGGGCTGGGCTGGTCTGCTGCCTGTGTAATTGGCTGATTCTGATACATTTCACCTGCCAGCTAAGCTAGTTCTCCTTGATTACCTTCCTACTGCTGTTTTAAAGCCCGTGTGTGCGCCGCACAGAGTGCTAAAATGTACACACTGATGCTATTTCCTGGTTTAACCTCTTTTTTTCTTCCTGTAAAAACCAGTGCACAGTGCTAAGCAGGTTTAGACACAACCCTAGCTTAGCTGTGCTCTGCTTACAGTATGACTGACACACACCCCCATGATGTCACCTACCTCCTAGTCTTGCACCCAGCTATTTATACTCTTACACTCTTGGGACCTGACTCACATACTGGGGAAAACTGGGATTCACTATCCTTCCCTTCATTTGCATAGGATTGCCTGCTAATGCATAGTTACATGTCTCACACTGAGCCTCCCCCGTTAGCAACCACTACTCACTGCCCATGTTGTATTCTGCCTGCCATTGACTTGCATGGCAGAATAGTGATTTTAGTGAGACTGCTTATTTTAGGTTTATTTTATTATTTTCCCCGATAACAGGCGTGATTGGCTAAAAAATAAAAGTTGATTTTGTATTAATTTTTTGATGATATGCAGCCTTTATTTGGGGCTGTCACGGCTCCATTTTGGATTTTGCAGAAATGTACTTGGTTACTAACTAAATACATTTCTGCAGATAGCATTAGTCCTGCACAGACTGCTGCAAGCTTCCTGGATTGCAAAACAACCTCATCTGCATAGATTTCTCCTGCAAATGGGGTGATTAGTGCAGGAGCACTCGTGCACGCCCCTGCAGGCTGTTCCTGGATCACACGGCAGACATATTACCTGCCTGAGCTCCTGCACTGATCTTGCACTCCGTGCAAGCTTTTGAGAATCCGGGGGGGGGTGTATATTCTTTTACATTATTGATTGTTTATGATATTTGTTAGAAATCATTCTTTCTTTCTTTTTAGAGCTTGTGATGCAGACTCTGGGTCTATAAAAGGAATCACAGGGAACACTAAGTATATACTCTTGGACATTCTCATAGTAACAGTAACAGTGAAAGGAAACAATGTGAAGGGCAAATAGAATCCTGGCAGAAGTATACATAAATGTTGCATTTCCTAAACCTTAACTTGAAGTATCAATAATTTTAACTGCACGTTATAAGTTCAGAATGCTTGGTTATTATTTTTTGGCCTGATAAGCTGCTTTCTTGAAAGTTTTTAATGATAACAAAAACATAAAAATGCAAACTACATACTGGACAACGAAGACAGAAAAAATAATGTGAATTACAGAACCTTAAGTCTATACAAAAAAGAGTAATCCTTTCAAAATGTCAATGGATGGTTATAAATAATGATAGATTTAATGACATTTTTAAACTGAGATGAGAGAAAGAGTTGGTATGTTTAAGTCACTCAAACCAAAATGTACAAGACTTGTGATTTGACTGAATTCTGAGAGTTTTAAATGACTGACTATATTAGCAGACAAACGTTTATACTGATATGGGATAATCTGATTTTCCTTGAAAAATAAAGTATTACAGCAAAACAAAACAGACCTATTCATATCTGCCAGAAGAATACATTCAACCAAACAACAAAATGAGTGCAATTAATGCAAGTACACCATTAACAGAACAAGGAATCCAAAACATGTCCATGTGTAGCAGACTAAAGCAATGATAACTGGATGTGCATTAAATCTTTTTTGGGGCATTTAACAGTCAGCAGTGCTGATGAAGTACATTTATCTGTTACAATTTCAGTAGTGAATTTATGACTGCAGCCATAATTCATAGCACAATGCTTTTAGAACATCTCATAAATGTTTGCATCTAGAAGCTTTGCTTTGCCTGTTTGATGTAGAAAGGTTCAGAAAAAAATCAGTGGCCCCAAAATTCTTCTTGTACTGCCTAGCAATGAAGAAAGGAAGAAACAGCACCAGAATATACAAATCACTTCCAGGTTACAGCGTTGGATCAGGTAGGGTAGGGTAGAGGGGTTCTAGTAACTGAGGAGTAGAGATGGAAGAGGTAGAAAGCATTCATTTGATTAATAGATCAATATTCAATTACCAGCAATGGGTCAACAGAGTGCATCTTGGAATGGGAACATGTTTATCTTGAAAACCCTGCTCTAGCAACTAACACCTATATGGGGGGGGGATCACTGCACTACCCCTTGTGTGTTGCCCTCCCTGGTAAGGTCAAATCATAAATCTGTCTTGTTTGAAGTAACAATCAGATCTGATATCCTTACAGGAGCAAATAACTGAAAAATGTCAATAAAGTTGTGTTTAAAAAAAAAGTTTCAACCCCCCTGCTAACACAGTCAACAATGATCCTATGCAAAGGAGTACACAAATTCCCTGTATAACCAGCTAAATAACTGTATAGACTTGGCAGTACCTGACTGGATCACAACCAGGTCATCCAAAAAAAAAAAAAAACAGGCCACCCTGATGGAGCTCAAGTATAAATAGGTTATATAACAAAAGGAAGAAACTGATGTCTAAGAACAAGAGAGAACTTACTCAGCAGAAGAAGAAGAAAACCCTCCACAGCCTGAACAAGCAAATCAGATTTCTTGTAAAGTTCTCTAAAGCTAGTTATGAAGCTAAATTAGCATCCCTAGCTAAGGATAATCATAAGGCATTCCTTAGCTATATCTGAAATCCAAAAGGGAACACCTAACTATGTGTTGAACATATAGAGGACAGGATCTCTCATACTGAACCTGAGGAAATTGTCAACCTGCTAGCTGACAGATTTGGCTCAAACTTCACCCTCCTGTCCCCACCAGCCATACCCCAAAGAGTACCTGTCACCAATCCTCTACCTGGTATTTCCAAAGAGAAGGTCATATTCACGCTCTCCAAGGCCAAAACATGTCCTCTATGGGACCAAATAACATCCCAGACTGCAGTCTAAAACAAGACCCAGCAGAACCACTTGGCACTCTCTTTAACCATAGCCTGAGCACTGGCTTTGTTCCAGCAGAGTGGAGAACAGCAACAGTAATCTCCTTGTACAAAGGGGGTCTATCAACTGACCATGGGAACTATAGACTGATAAGCCTAACCAGCCTTACCTGTAAGGCCGTGGAAAGAATCATCACAGAACTTATCAACAAGGACAGGACTGACCTTCAAACTCTTGACCCGACCCAGTTTGGCTTCGTTAAGGGTAGATCCTGCTTATTGAACCTGGTGGAGTTCTTCAAGAATGTCACGAAAGCACTAGATGAAGGCAAAACAGTACATACTGCCTACCTTGACTTAGCCAAGGCTTTTGACACAATCCCCCACTCAGGCATCATTGAGGAAACTCTCCCAGCTGGGGATTAACCCATACATCACTAGATGGGTAGCCAACTGGCTCACTGACAGAAAGCATACTGTCAAAGTTGGGGATGCCACCTCTACCTCTAGACCAGTTAGCAATGGTGTACCACAAGGATCTGTGCTGGGCCCTCTACTGTTTGGAATCTATTTCTTGGAGGTGCAGGTGAAAGTAGATGGTGTGTGGTTTACCAAGTTCATTGATGATTGTAAACTGGGTACAATCATTGAGTCCCCAAATGATGTTAACATATTACAAAAGGGGCTAATGCAGACAAATGACTTGTGCCAAAACCATGGACTAAAACTAAACACAAAAAGTGCATTATTATCCCATTTGGGAAAGAAGAAGTCCTTGCAAGTTACAATATTGACAGCACCCCCCCCCCAAAAGCTCAAACCAAGTGGTGTGAGGTTTTGGAACACAGGTTGATAGCAATATAAACTTCAATCACCATGTATCCACAGTGGTAGGGAAAGCCTTCAACATTGCACATCTCATAAGTAAGGGCATTGCTTCCAAGACTAAGGATGTTATAACTCCTCTGTACTCAACCCTCATCAGACCACTAATAGAGTACAATGTTCCCTTTTACATGTACCTCACCAGACACTTGCAGCAACTGGAGAGACCACAGAGGTTTCTCAGCAAGAAAATTCAGCCACTCCAAAACAATCTACATGGAAAGATTGAGAGGCCTGTCACTGTACTCTATATCTTGCAGGCTGCTGAGAGGCAACATGTGCCTGGCCTACAGAGCAGTCTCTGACCTGCCCTAATGGAAATGCTGCACATCTACAAGTCAAATGGGACAAGAGTCACTCACTCCAGGGATCTCAACCTAGCCTGTGACATTAACAGAACATGCTGGAGAGACAGATATATTTCCTATTGATTGCAGCTCCTCTGGAATAAACTCCCAATTCATGAGAAGCAGAGTTCCTCAATCACCTTATTCAAGCACAACCTGGACAATTGGATGGGAGACTGTAAATTCACCCCGGGGTGGCACTTATGTCCCTCATGGACAGAGGCAGTTGGTGCTGATCATAGACTCGCTCTGTGAATAACAACCATCTGACCAAAGTCAGTTAGGGAACACAGGTATAACATGGCTAGGCTTGCAAAGATCCTAGGACCATTAGCCTAGTAACCTCCTCTGAATCTATGAATCTAAGAACTGTCCCTGATTTTACAGAATATCACTGACTTCATCTCATAGTTTTACAACATCCCTTGTAAAATATTCAGTTTTCTGGTAAATCATTAAAGGTTGCAGTCAGTCATTAATATCAGATATTAAGGTTCCACATTTCTTCCATCCATCCACAACCTCCTTTTCTCCCCATTTTTGCTCATGGGGTCAGGGTGTCACTTTAACAGTGATAATCATCTAGAGCCAAAGTTTACACCATTGGGTGGCTAGCCCTGCCATGGTAGTTCCTCCATACCACACACTCACATGCACAATCACCCCTATGGCAAATTTAGAGTGTCCAATCCACCTATTGCATGTCTTTGGAATGTGGGTGGAAATTGGAGCATATTGTTCAAAAAATGAAAATTGATGCAAAATATATTGTTCTATTAATATTTTAAGTGAAACAGAGCAATATTTTAAAACTGCTCCTGATTTGAGCCTCTGTCACCATGCTGGTTTTATCTTTGTCCAAAATTCTGGAGCAAAAAACTTGAGAGGTATGCTAACATATGACACTCACATGAACACATACACACAAAGCCATGGGCATTATCCAAGCAATCTGACATTCAGCTACGTGCATTGCAATAGTGTGAAGACAGAGGGCTCCATAATGTCTCTTAAGTTTTCAAATTTAACACAGCTTTAATATATTCTGATAGCAATTTATTGGCAGAGATATATGCTGTTTTACATACCTTTTTGGGCTACCGCCACTATTATAAACTCCTTAGCTTTTCCCTTGTCAACCTTAAACAGGAAAAGACATGCCATGGGGACATTGCTGTCTTTGCACACTGACTGCATGTACCAGCAGTCCATTCACTTACCACTTTTATGTGCACACATACACTGACCTGCCACCATGCATACACGTACACTGCCAGTTTTAAATGCACATATATACCGACCTGCCTACATGCATGCATGCATGCAAACCATTAGTTTTAAATGCATGCATGCACTCACTTGCCTACATGCATACATGCATACCTCTTCACTGTACAGATTTTTGCAGAATGTCCAGATTTTTGTCTCAGATATTTGGCCTGTTCCTCAAAAAATCTCACAGAGAATTAAAGTCACTAAAAAATTACCAAATAATGACATATGTTTGAGTTTCAGAAAATTGATGCTAACACAAGTCCTGTTATTATAGCAAATTTCTAAGTTTATAATAACATTTAAAATCTGTCCCTATTTTTGGGCCTTTGTCCCCAATTATTTTAGGCTATGTCTAGATTTCTTGAGTTAAGAGGTTGACAGCTATGCATACACACACACTGCCAGTTTTAAATGCATGCATATACTGACCTGCCTACATGCATACAATGCACACAGTCTGTTTTAAATGCATGCATACACTGACCTGCCTCCATGCATACAATGCAGACTGCCAGTTTTAAATGCACGCATTTACTGACATGCATACATGCATGCATGCATGCACACTGGTAGTTTTAAATGATACTCACCTGCCTACATGCATACAATGCACACTGCCAGTTTTAAATGCATGCATACACTGACCTGCCTACATGCATACAATGCACACAGTCTGTTTTCAATGCATGCATACACTGACCTGCCTACATGCATACAATGCACACTGCCAGTTTTAAATGCTCACATTTACTGACATGCATGCATGCACACTGGTAGTTCTAAATGATACTCACCTGCCTACATGCATACAATGCACACTGCCAGTTTTAAATGCATGCATACACTGACCTGCCTACATGCATACAATGCACACGGTCTGTTTTCAATACATGCATACATTGACCTGCCTACATGCATACAATGCACACTGCCAGTTTTAAATGCACACATTCACTGACATGCATGCATGCACACTGGTAGTTTTAAATGATACTCACCTGCCTACATGCATACAATGCACACTGCAAGTTTTAAATGCATGCATATACTGACCTGCCTACATGCATACAATGCACACAGTCTGTTTTAAATGCATGCATACACTGACCTGCCTCCATGCATACAATGCAGACTGCCAGTTTTAAATGCACGCATTTACTGACATGCATACATGCATGCATGCATGCACACTGGTAGTTTTAAATGATACTCACCTGCCTACATGCATACAATGCACACTGCCAGTTTTAAATGCATGCATACACTGACCTGCCTACATGCATACAATGCACATAGTCTGTTTTCAATGCATGCATACACTGACCTGCCTACATGCATACAATGCACACTGCCAGTTTTAAATGCACACATATACTGACATGCATGCATGCACACTGGTAGTTTTAAATGATACTCACCTGCCTACATGCATACAATGCACACTGCCAGTTTTAAATGCATGCATACACTGACCTGCCTACATGCATACAATGCACACAGTCTGTTTTCAATGCATGCATACACTGACCTGCCTACATGCATACAATGCACACTGCCAGTTTTAAATGCACACATTTACTGACATGCATGCATGCACACTGGTAGTTTCAAATGATACTCACCTGCCTACATGCATACAATGCACACTGCCAGTTTTAAATGCATGCATGCACTGACCTGCCTACATGCATACAATGCACACAGTCTGTTTTCAATGCATGCATACACTGACCTGCCTACATGCATACAATGCACACTGCCAGTTTTAAATGCACACATTTACTGACATGCATGCATGCACACTGGTAGTTTTAAATGATACTCACCTGCCTACATGCATACAATGCACACTGCCAGTTTTAAATGCACACATTTACTGACATGCATGCATGCACACTGGTAGTTTTAAATGATACTCACCTGCCTACATGCATACCCGTACATTCATCGTAGAAGATTGCTGCATCTAGCAACCTGCAGTTTGTTTTCTCCTTGTTCTTCTTTTCCAGCTTACATTTTTCAATTCATTTTCTTTGCTCTATCCACTCAGGGAGTTTATTCTAAATAAAAGCTTCCCTTTCCAAATGTAAATTATACTGTCTCCCCTCCTGTGACCTCTTGCCTGAGTTTGATTACCTTACATTATATTATATTACCTCGATGGCAGAAGAAGAAAGTAAGTGTTTCTAGTCTGCTCCACAGCTGCATTTAACATTCTACTTCCCTTCCATCCTTTCTTGTTCCTTTGCCTTTTTTTGCTTGCCCCATTTCATCCACAATGTTTGTGTGGATTCCCACTGTACCACCCACTTCCTGTAATCCATTCCATCAGTTTACGACTCTCTCTGTGAAGAAGTACTACCAAAGATCCAGGGAGTGTTTCCCTAGAGCCTGCTGCCTATCCACCCTCAGCTGCCTATCCACCCTCATTCCTCTTGCCCCTGCCTCTTATGGGGAACACTTCATATCTCCCTAACATTCTGCACCAGTAATGCCCTCCCTTTCCTTAATGGTCTCTAGTGAAAAGTTGCCCTTTTAATCATTCAGATTAAGAAAGAAAGGAATAAGTTCATAACAAAGAACAAAGAAGGAAAAAAAATGATTAATGTCTGTAAAGTAAATAGAATATGTACTAAAAAGGGCACTGGTTTGTTATGTAACACACACATTGCAAGGAATTATAACATTTTTCTATCAGAAAAAATCTTCAGTCTATAGAAAAGGCATATTTTTTTTCCAAAAGAGAAGGCAGAAAAAAGTGACAAGGGGCAGGTGAAAAGGAAGAAATCAAAATTGAATGTGGAAGGACTGAAGAACATTACTGTAAGAAAAAAAGAAGAGAAAGACAGATGTTGACTATATGGCTCAAGCTGTGGATTTACAGTAGCAGCTGGATGAGAATTTAACACACAATGGAAACACTGGGATTAATAAGACTAATGGCGATGAAGATCTAACCTTTGTAACAATGGAAAGAACAGATATTACTGTATCAGAAGTTGAAGATTCTTCATATCTGATCAGAAAAGATATTCTTTTAATTGGGAATTCAGTTATTAGAGAAACTGATACTTACATTTGCATCGAATAGTGTTATGCTTGCCAGGAGCAAAAATAGAAGATGTGAGACAAGCCTTGGAATGCCTTAGTGTAAGGAAGTGGGGATCTGTTTTTATTCATGTTGGTACAAATGATCTATTCCACAAGGACTCTGACTGTTTGTAGGGAACTTGCAACCCTCTTAGATAGTATAGCTTGTACTGCTGTTAGGATGCATTTTTCACAAATCACATATAGAAAGGATAGTCAGGTTATCCATGAATGAAAAGATTTTTTGCGTAAACACCTACAAGGAAAAAATGTCCTGTTGTAAAAAATAGAAATGCGTAGAGCATCAAGCCTAGTTTTGGGCACACGTGTTCTGTCAGGATGGCAAACATTTGTCAAAATCAGGGAACAGAATTTTTGCAGCAGATACTTTGCATTCCTTTCTAACAATTGATGGAGCATAGGCTGGATTTTTGTCAGGTCGAAAATTTAACAGTTCACAGATAGCAACAGTTGATGCATCTGTGATGTTTGTTAATGCTAGGAGCATTAATAACACATTTTTTAAATTCAAAATATGAAGTTCAGACACAGGGACCACCACGACGTTATAAACCAACACAGGAGTTTACTTATCACACAGAATCTAAAATGAACCTTACAATTAAATGCTTAACTTTATCACCGTGTTTTTCGTTCTTTAGGAGTTTGTTAATCTGATGAAGTTCTATTGTGAACAAAAAACACAGTGATAAAGTTAAGTGTTTAATTGTAAGGTTCATTTTGGATTCTGTGTGATTAATAAACTCCAATGTTGGTTTATATCTTCATGGTGGTCCCTGTGCCTGAAATTTGTATTTTGAGTTAGTTGGAGCCTATGAGTCTCTACTTGGGCATAGATTTCCTTGAACTATCAAGTTTTCTTTAATTGGAAAATTTGACATGTTCCCACAAGATTGATAATGTTATTGTCTATGAAACATGGTTAAAGAACAATAACTGGAAACCAGTTCTGTCAAGGTACAAAGGTGGAGGTGTTATGATAGGGATTAAAGATAGCTATGAGACCTGTGATTATTACATGTTCAATGATAACACCAATACTATAGACTGTGTAACTGTGATAATAAAGACAACCCTGGAACATATAACAATTGCTGGAGTTTATAGACCACCAAAGTCAAGTGGAGATGACCTAGAGGAATTTGTATATTGCTTGCAGAAAACACAGGAGGGAAGAATAATATTAGCTGGGAACTTAACTTTACCAGAAACAGACTTGAATGATATTGATTCAACAACATTAGTACAGAAATTATTCACAACATGTATTCAGGGACAACAATTGCTTCAGATTGCAAAATAAAAAAAAAACTACCAGGGAACAGAACATACTAGAAATTGTTTGGGTTCCTAAAGCAATTACTGTTACTTCAAATCAGGTTTTACCACCATTGATGTGCAGTGATCATGGGGTTATAAAGGTTAATTTGTTCCTACATAATTCTGCCAAACTGAAATCTAAACCAATGCCAAATGTCAATAACAGATTATATGGAAGTAAAACAGGCACTATGTAAAACTAAATGGAGTGTTGTGCTCAGTGGAAAAACTGCAGATGGAATGTGAAAAGTTTTGAAAGAGAAACTGAGTGCAAAAAATCAGCGTTTAACATCAGGATCTAGGTATACAATGTCAGGGAGGTATACTTCCATAAGAACAAGATACCTGATTAAGGTGAGAGGCAAAACATATAAGAAATGGAAAAGAGGTTGAACTACAACTTTGAAAACTAAAAAAAAAAACAAGCTGGACAAACAGATTAAGCATAGTGTGAGACAAGATCAAGAAAAAATTGAAGAAAATTTATATAAAGATACTGAGAATAATAGGAAACCTTTTTATAGATACATAAGATGTTGAAGGAGTAAAGACACACAAATTGATAAACTGTGTGCAGATTCTAAAATGTATTCTCAGACACAACAGATTATATATATATTTACAACCTCTTATGCAAAACAGTTTGGTTCCACAAAAGGGGTGATACGTTGTCCTAGTGGCATCCTGATAACCCCAGATACTGGAATCAAATTAGATTATACTGAAAAAGAAATGCACAAACTGGATCCAAACAAAACACAGGGAGGAGATAGAATTAGTAACATGACCTGAAAACACTTCAGCAAGAACTTACTGTACCATTATATCCATTATTTATTAGGTCATATAAATATGGGAGATTCCTCAAGATTGGAGATGTGCACTTATTAAACCTGTCTTTAAGGCAAAGGGGAGCAGGGCAAACCCAGAGTTATACAGACCCTTAAGTCTACTTTCATGTTGTGGAGAAATAATGGAGAAGGTAATATTGGATAAGTTATTGTCAGAACTGGATAGGTTGGGACTTGAAACCATATATCAGCATGCATATGTTGAAAACAGATCTATTACCACCTGTAACACGATGTTCTATAACAATATAACAGCTATGAATGAAAAATTGTGCTGTGATGTGATTTACATAGATTTAACTTCAGCATTTGACAGGGTCATGCACAAAACACTGATCAATAAATTAGTACAACTAGGTATTGATGTACTGTTGATAAGATGGAGAACTGCACGGCTTACAAGTAGGACATGGCAACTATCATACAGCAACTGGATAGGTGAAATTCTTGCAGGTAGGGTTTCCCACAGGGCTTTGTCCTAGGCCCTTACTTGTTTAGATTGTATCTTTCAGACCTAAAGTTTTCATCTGAGGTGTTCTACAGTCTATATGCTGATGACCTGAAATTGGGTAAACTGACTACAAGTGTTACAGATAAGGCATGTCTGCAAAATAATTTGACTAAATTGACCATTTGGGCACAGGAGAATAATATGTTGATAAATACATCAAAAAACAAGCATATGAGATTTGAGAGACATACATTGAAAGGTGAATATTTAATACAGCACACAGTGATTTAAACTGTAGAGTCGTTTAAGGACCAGGTTATATGGGTAGATCAAGATATGAGTTTTTCTAATCACATCAACCAATCAGTTAATGATAGTTATAGAACAATAGGTTGTATAAAAAGATTTATAAAGTCTAGGAAATCAGAAATGATGAAGTCATGTTTATTAGTTAAATTAGACCCAAACTTGAGTATGGAATAGCAATATTTAAACCTTATAAGAAAACATGCATTAGTAAACTGTAAAGAGTATAGCGGTAATATACCAAGGGTATACATCAATGTGAAAATTTAAGTTATTATGAAAAACTAAAATATCTGAACTTGAACAGTGTCTTTTATAAATATCTGAAAGCAGATCTTATTCAGGTTTATAGGACATTTTGAGAGAACTACCTCTGTGAATGTTTGAGGTTATCAAAAAGTACTAGAGAATCATCAGATAACCTATGTAGGAGATTCTATAGTAATGAGAAGTGCACTACCTGGTTCTCTGAGAGAGCAGCTGATGCATGCAACAGACTACCAGATCATATTAAAGCAAGTACTAGTTTAGATATGTTTAAGAACAGCCTGGACAACAAGTGTTTTATTATATTAAAAGGCTAGAAGGGAATTAATGCCCATGCTTGAAATATTTGTATGTATTTATGTATGCATGTTTGTATGTATGTATGTATGTATGTATGTATGTGTGTATGTATGCATGCATGTATGTATGTATGCATGTATGTATGTATTTATGTATGTATGTATGTATGCATTTATGTATGTATGTATATGTATTTATGTATGTATGTATTTATGTATGTATGTATGTATTGATGTATGTATGTATTTATGTATATATGTATGTATATATGTATGTATTTATGTATGTATGCATGTATTGATGTATGTATGTATGTATGTATGTATCTATGTATGTATTGATGTATGTATGTATTTATGTATATACGTATGTATATATGTATGTATTTATGTATGTATGCATGTATTGATGTATGTATGTATGTATTTATGTATGTGTGTATGTATTGATGTATGTATGTATGTATGTATTTATGTATGTATGTATGTATGCATGTATTGATGTATGTATGCATGTATTTATGTATATATGTATGTATGTATTTATGTATGTATGTATGTACTGATGTATGTATGTATGTATGTATTGATGTATGCATGTATATATGTATGTATGTACTTATGTATGTATGTATGTATGTATTGATGTATGTATGTATGTATTTATGTATGTATGTATGTATGTATGTATTGATGTATGTATGTATTTATGTATATATGTATGTATATATGTATGTATGTATTTATGTATGTATGTATGTATTGATGTATGTATGTATGCATGTATTTATGTATGTATTTATGTATGTATGTATGCATGCATTGATGTATGTATGTATGTATGTATGTATGTATGTATTTATGTATATATGTATGTATATATGTATGTATGTATTTATGTATGTATGCATGTATGTAATGATGTATGTATGTATTTATGTATATATGTATGTATGTATTTATGTATGTATGTATGTATGTATGCATATATGTATATATTTACGTATGTATGTATTGATGTATGTATGTATGTATGTATTTACATATGTATGTATGTATGTATTGATGTATGTATGTATGTATGTATGCATATATTGGTCTACGTATGTATGTATGTATTTATGTATATATGTATGTATGTATTTATGTATGTATGTATGTATGTATGTATGTATGCATCCATATCTTCTTTCCTCCATCTCATGGGCATTTCCTGTCACTTTCCTCTGAACAGCTCCCAGCAGTCTGCTGTCTCTTTCCTCATTTGACATCAGATCTGCACAGTTTATTCAAGAACTGCATGATCAGGGCCTAGTAGAGGGGAAACATGTTTGGTACAGTTAAAGCATGTTTGTTAGAGGGTAAGCATTGCTAAAATAATAAAACCTGACATCACAAAGGCTTGGATAACAATTGCTTGATCTATATCCCTTGAAAGCAGCCCATAATATTACACCTAATTTTGCAGCCTGTAACAAGCATGTTTTTGAAGGGCTCAAGCTTCCTGTATTTGCACTTCAGGCAAAATACCCTCAAATTCATATCTACAAGCATCTAGGCTACATAAAAATCAGGGAGTAGAGAAATATCACAAAACAGTGCAGATTTGGTCTGAGTAGTAACTTTTTCTTTCTTATAGGAGGATACAAGGGATTTGTGTGATGTACCACTTCAGGGATGTGTGCAACAGCTGGAACCATTAACTCTTTTCTTTTGGACACCATTACCTTGACAAGGCACCCTAAAATGTATAGTGCAGTGTGTCATTGATAATCTTTTAAGGATAGTGGATGTGGGATGCCACATGACTCTGTCTTAGTGTGTCACTAATAATCCTTTAAGGATAGTGGATGTAGGATGCCACACAACTCTGTCTTAGCATGTCATTAATAATCCTTTACGGATAGTGGATGTGGGATGCCACATGACTCTATCTTAGTGTGTCACTAATAATCCATTAAGGATAGTGGATGTGGGATGTCACATGACTCTGTCTTAGTGTGTCACTAATAATCTTTAAGGATAGTGGATGTGGGATGCTACACGACTCTGTCTTAGCATGTCATTAATAATCCTTTAAGGATAGTGGATGTGCGATGCCACATGATTCTGTCTTAGTGTGTCACTAATAATCCTGTAAGGATAGTGGATGTGGGATGCCACACGACTCTGTCTTAGCATGTCATTAATAATCCTTTAAGGATAGTGGATGTGGGATGCCACACAACTCTGTCTTAGTATGTTATTAATAATCCTTTAAAGATAGTGGATGTGGGATGCCACATGACTCTGTCTTAGTATGTCATTAATAATCCTTTAAGGATATTGGATGTGGGATGCCACACGACTCTGTCTTAGTATGTCATTAATAATCCTTTAAGGGTACTGGATGTGGGATGCCACACAACTCTGTCTTAGTATGTCATTAATAATCCTTTAAGGATAGTGGATGTGGGATGCCACACGAATCTGTCTTAGTATGTCATTAATAATCCTTTAAGAGTATTGGATGTAGGATGCCACACGACTCTGTCTTAGTATGTCATTAATAATCCTTTAAGGGTATTGGATGTGGGATGCCACACGACTCTCTTAGTATGTCATTAATAATCCTTTAAGGGTATTGGATGTGGGATGCCACACGACTCTGTCTTTTTATGTCATTAATAATCCTTTAAGGGTATTGGATGTGGGATGCCACATGACTCTGTCTTGCTTAGGCAGCTGCTGCCATTAAAAATGGCTGCTTTCTTGTTAGCTCTTGTGTGCCAGGTTAGTTACTCCTTAGTTCTAGGTGTGTAAAAGAATTAATTAACCCACAAGGACAATACATTGCATGGTTTTTGCAGTGGAACTGTAGCATTTTCTGCACCATCAACATTCAAGCAATTAGCAGTCATTGCTCATCGAACTGCCGTTATTTAACTTGCGACCAGAACTGAGACAGTCTGGGTATATGAATTGCAGCAGGGATGTATGAAGAGGGGCAATTTCATCATTTTCTTATAACAAATAACTGCTAGACAATGAGCAGAACAACAAAAAAAAAAATAAAAATAAAAAAATATATGAAAATGTGTTAAGAATAATAAAACAAGAAAGTACCAACATTTTGCAATTTTCACAAAGTCCATAAGTTACCTGATACAGCATCAGGCTTCAACCACCAGAAACAATTTTGGTCCTAATCAGAATACCAGTGACCAAAAATAAATTGACATTTATCTCCAAGTAATGAATTTAACTTAATACAATAAACACAAATAAAATCCATATTTTAGCTGCAGAAGACAAAGGGAGTACTTTCAGACAATGATAATTGACAGGGGCACAGGAAATTAACTTTCTTGGGTTGGCGTAAGCCAGGGAACTTTGTTGGCTAGGCTTACTTAGGCCCTTGGGCCGATAGCCTAGTACCTACTTATGAACCTATAATACCAAAAACTAGAATGTGCAGACAAGCAACAACTGATAGAACTACCTAGTGCTGTGGGTCAGTGGTCCAAATGATACAGAAAGGGGTGTGCAAATGACTGCATAATGACATTCTAATGAGTGCATAATGACATTCTAATGAGTGCATAATGCCATACAAATGAAGATTAAGAAAATCAATTTGCAATTCATTGTTACCAGGCTTGAAATTCTGAGACTGGTTGCATCTGAATATAATTACAGAGAACACCAAAAACTTCTGGCATTGCAAGCAGAAATTTTGGCAACAGTAACAGCAACTTGCATTCATCAACATCTACTAAGCAACAACAGTGGTCTGGCAAATGCACGACAGGGTCACTCACTTAATAGACAATAGGACGGTAGAGAATTACCTCCTACCAGCTGTCAGGCGAACAGGTCCTGGACAGGCTGAGAATGAAAAGAAACATTATACAGATGTTGGCTGATATATATGGCCTCCAAGACTGGAGCAGGAGGCATACCTGCAGCCCCTATAGCTGTGGATACCAAGGTATGTGTATCACACACCATCCTGGCTGCATGCTGGGAACATGTTGGTATATCTCAGATGTCAGCTTGTTGAATACTGGAGATTTTCCTTGATATATTGCTTCTTTATGTGAATGACAACATCTGCCTCCCCAGCACACTAGCAGTGAGAGCCATCATTATGTCTAGCTTGAATGGTGTAATCTGCCTCCCTAGATTGCATCTATGAGGCAATAAATACCCCAGCCAGTATCCATGAACAGCATTACATCAATAGGAAGGACTACAACTCTATCATCTAGCAGGCAGCATGCTATCTAGAAAGGCTAATAACCCATATGTCCTTACTAAACCCTGGTAGTGCCCATGATTGATGTACATAGCATGCAAGTCATCTGTGCCATAGCTTTCTACATGGACACATCCATACACCATGTGCCTACACATTCACACTCACATACATAAATTGTTTACAACAGCAATCCCCATCATCTCACCCTCTTATTGCTCATCTCACCCTCCGATCGATGATGTAGATACCCCCTGAAGTTTTACTGATGATGCCCATGTAAAGCCCACATGGCATGGATAATTAACAGCATAAAATTGCCCACATTCAAACCAGAAATGAGGAAGAACATATGTTTAGCTTGTTGAAGTCCCAGTTCAGCTACCTGGACATATCTGATGGGCATTTCAGCATGGCCTTGCTACAGCCTGTCAAATATTCATAGCATAATGCATCACACATAATATGATACTCCAGCATCAGGCAAGACATTCAGCATCTGCAGAGGCACCCAACAGTGCAGCGGCAGATCCAGCTGTGATGACCATGATGTCTACCAGCTGTGACACTGATGACAGCCAATAATCAACAGCAGCTACTCGACACCCCTCCAGACATCATTGCATGTATACTGTAGCACAGACACAGTAACAGCATATGGCCCACCTCTTTGAACTCTGACATGTATACAGTGGCAGCATGTGGCTCATCTTTATGGGTGCTGACATGTACACAGTGGCAGCATATGGCCCACCTCTATGGGTGCTGACATGTACACAGTAGCATAGTGGTGTAAAATAGAACAGTATGATGCATCTAATGTTATCTTATGGCTATGCTGGGTAGTGCATGGTCAAATAAACAGCAGCCATTTCTAGATATACCACAGAAAAGAGGGTAGTGAGAGTTACAGCCATTCTTATTTGCACTTGTGATGAGGGACATGTAACACATGGTAATCTATACTATTTGGGTGACCACACATCAATGGAGGCAGTGGTATCTGTGTTAAGTATGATCTCACTCCAAGAAATAAAAGCAACACCATAAAAAAAAAGTAAGATCTCCTCAATAGTTTGCATATGGGTTTCAATACTGAACTATGCTGTAGGGTAACTGAAATGGAGAGTTATGGGAGAGGAAGCTCTAGTACTGTGTATAGAATGCTCCTGGTGCCATAAAGGCAGTGCAGGGTCAGATGCCTCTTGGACATAGGCATGGTGGAACTAGTGGAATGGAATTTGTAAGGTAGCCAGACATAAACTAATCCTCCTACATGGCATTTGGCAAGGCGACCACCACCATTAGTGTCTGTATGGTGCAACTGTAGCTATTACAGGTACATACTGTATCATATGATGGTCATTCAATGCATTCACCCATGTGTAGCCAAGAGAAACACTGAGGTGAAGACCACTGATGGAAATGCTAGCTAACATCTTTATGATATGGCAGTGATGTACCCCACCTTGGAGTGGACAAGACCAATCATAGCAGTATGCCCCCTTCTGCACCCTAGTAATGCCTGCTAAACCTAACCCTAAACTCATCACTGCTCCTAACCGTAATGTGCAGCTTATCTTACAAAAGTCATTTCCTTAACATTACCACAACACAAGACAGCTTTGACATCATTCATCATCATCATTATCATCAGCCTCCTTTTTTTCATTTTCTATATGGGGTTGGGGTATCATGTTAACTGTCACCATCTCTCTCAGTTCAATGTCACACTCCTGCATTCTTTGACACTCACGCCTAGTTGTCACAGATCTTCACCCACACAATCCATTCAACTCTTTTCTGGATGTCCTCATTTTATCTTATGTTCTTCCTGTCTGTCCCATAATTTCTTCACCAGATTGTCTTTTGTTTTCCTGCTCATGTCTCCAACCACCATAATCTGTTCTCTTTGATCTTTTCAGCAATTGGAGCTACTTTGGCTTCTGCTCTTATGCTCTTGTTTCTTCATCAGTCCCACAATGTGGATCCTACCACACTTCTCAGGCACTTCATTTCCATCACCTCTACCTTCTTCATCTGGTCTACCTTTGCTGCCCAGGTTTCTGTAATATACAGAAGTACTGATTGCATCACTATTTTGTACACATTACTTTTCAGCTTCTTTGGCATTCATCTATCATTCACTACACCAGACACTCTATGTCAGTTGGCTATAGCCCCTCTGATTCTAGTTTTGACCTCTTCATTCAGACTTCCTTTCTCCTCAATGACCCTTCCCAGATACGTGAAGCTATTAACCTGTTCCACTATCCTCCCTTCTATCTCAGTTCTCAGCTTCTTCTGATTTCTCCCTTTGCTGCCATTACAATTGTATTATCTGTACTTGATTTCATCCCATGTGCCTTCAGTTTTGCATTCCATTCTCATATCTTTTACTGAAGTTCTAGCTCAGAGTCTGTCTGTACTGCCATATCGTCTGCATACAGCAACTTTACAGATCTGACCCCTCCAACCTGTTTGCTAATGTAGTCCATCACCAGTATGAGCAGCAATGGGCTCAGAGCTGAACCCTGGTGCACATCCACTCCCACTGGGAACCCCTGTGTGAAACTGAACAATGCTCATACTTGAGTCATTGGGTCCTTGTGTGATGCCCCAACACTGGCCCAGTAATCAAGGATCCTCAATCCTCACCACTGGCAACAGTAGGTGGCTTACACACTGTAAGGATGACAAGTACACGCACAGTAAAGTGCAATTTCCCTTAAGAGCACACAGAGATCACAGTCAAGTCTGGGGATGGTTTCTCCCTCTTTCTCCAGATCCCCAATAAGACTCCTCACTGGCACAGCTATAGGGTTGAGATCTCAGCTGAGTGGCCAGACCAAGATCTCCAGTAGCCTCTCTGTCAAATTAGTGCTTTGTGTCCCTGCCCTAATAGCTGACACACAAACCCTTTGAGATTTGATTTATATACAAACACACACACACACACACACACACACACACACACACACACACACACACACACACACACACACACACACACACACACATACACACACACACATATGCACACACTCCTGGGAAAGGCTGGCACAGGTTTACTAGCTATGCCCCCTTCTGCTCAGACTATAAGGTAGTTTCCAATGCCATCAGCCACTATTAATTAGCTACTTTAAGGTTCTTAACAAAGGGTGTCTGATCTTACTGTGTTATGTTACTATTAAACCAAATGGTAGTCAGACCAAGAGCAAAGCTATTTAGGAGTGGCCTGTATACTGTCACAAAATAGATATGCAAGTATTCTAAGAGCTTTCTAAAGAGACCAGCCACAATTGAAAGGTTTAAATATATTATTTAATATATATTTAATAATAAATAATAAAAGAACAAGGCAATACTCAGTAAGTAATCAGTTACATCAGAGTTCAAAATCACAGGAAATATTTCTAACAGCATTGCAGGACAGTCTCAAATAAATAACAAAAACATCTAAGCTATATTTTACTATATCCCTTTCTGAATTTAAAAGAATTACTATGCCCTAAAAACTTACTTACAGCAAGGCAGGTACATATGTGGTGATGAGTGGATGTTTCTTGTTAGGTCAAAGACAAAATACAAAATTTTATTAATTTTATTTTTTATTTTTATTTAACATTTGTTAACTGGGAAAGTCCGACTTGGAACAAAGCCATTTTTCAGCGGATGCCCAGGGGGAAACTCTCCAGATGCATGTCTTTGAACAAAATGCCCCCTCTCTCTCTTAGAGAGTTCTTAAATTAATATCAAATATTACTGCTGGGTTGGCTTGGATGACATCTCATTTTGTCACCTGACTTCAGCTTCCAGGCTAAGCCCCCACTGATGCAGCTGACATCTCCTTATTAAAAATATACATCTCTCAGATGTTTGCAGATCCTGGAAGTCATAAAGCAATAAAACACTTCTACATCTCAAACCTAGTAATTACTTCTCTTTCAAGACAATACAAAAAACGTCTAGCTCTAGGCATTGTGTCTGCTACTGTACTGAAACTGAGAAATAACATATTTTGTTTATGGCCCAGCTATAAAGTAACTTAACCTCAACTATTCTTAAGTTTAGCAAGTTAATCTTCTATGTTCCAGCAGGGTATGCTGTGCATTCATCTTTGAAGCTCAGTACTGTACAAACCCTGTTCAACACATTCTTCTGTATCAGCAGCTTAATACACACATAACACACAGTTCCAATACATTTGTAAGACAAGCATATGAATCATGTTGATATTCACAAATGACACATGATTATTTACAAAATTCCAGCTTGGTGGGCTGGCAGTAATTCCCTTTGTCACACCTTGTACATAGCCTGCACTAATTCTACCAATGTTTCTGGGACTTTGAACCCTGGGAATGCCCAGTTGGACTCTTTCCTCTTCTCTAGATTCTTCTTGACTATCTGTCTCACTGCAAACATCGGGTCAGTTGTGCTGCATCCTGATATGAATCCAAACTACTCATTTCCCGTCTTACCTTCTACTACTCTGTATACTCATTTATAAATCACCCTCTCCAGAAATTTCATGCAGTGTGACAGGAGTTTGATACCTCTGTACTGCCACAGTTGTGGATGTCCCCTTTGTTCTTGTACAATGGCATGAGTATGCTTATTCTCCAATCATCTAGGCTATGCCTTTCTGTCCACACTGCTATGAGTATCCTCAGGAGCCATTTTACCCCTATCTCAACAATTGACCTCATCTGACCCGGCTGCTTTTCCTTACTTCATTTTCCTTAGTGCTGTTCTTACTTCTTCTGTGGTGGGCCCCTCTTCTTCTCTTATTGTAGGCTGTGCTTGTGGTAGTACAGCTTCTGTGGGATTTTCTTCATTTAGCAGTTACTGGAAGTACTCCCTCCATCTGCCTTTGACTGGTGAGAAGGTTCTTGCTGGCATCCCTTATGAAGGGTGTCTGACTATCTTCTTTATCTTTCTGTCTTTGGCTTGATATAGTTTCTTTGTGCCACTTACTGAGTCACCTTTCTTTTTAATTTATAAATATATGCAGTTATCTTTCACTACAACACTGACACACTTTATCGGCATACACTATCAACAACAAATGGTTGAAACTCATTCAATCGAAAAAAAAATTATGCAGGGGTCAATCCCCCCTGTACCCCCCTACAACCCCTGCTAATTATATATATTGATTCCACTCACCACTGGTTAGTGATCCCCCAAAGCAAACGATGGCTTCTTGGGATGGACCATGATTTTATTAAAAAAGGGTTCCTTCCAAAGCATTTGACATATCAAACATATGATAAAACACATTGAACCCCCCCCCCACACACACACACGTGTATGTGTGTGTGTGTGTGTGTGTGTGTGTGTGTGTGTGTGTGTGTGTGTGTGTGTGTGTGTGTGTGTGTGTTTATGTGTGTGTGTGTGTGTGTGTGTGTGTGTGTGTGTGTGTGTGTGTGTGTGTGTGTGTGTGTGTGTGTGTGTGTGTGTGTGTGTGTGTGTATATTTTAGTTTAAAAAGGACTTAGTGAAGGACCAAGAAGGACTAAACAGCAGCATAACAGTACTTAAAACAGTGCCTTGACAATTTCCTTATGTACATTCACACTGCAATGAGGAATTATGGAAACTTTTTAGTCACTGTGAACAAATAACTTAAATAATTTAGACTTTTTCTTTTTGATCGGACTGTTAGTGATCTATGTTAGAACATGTCACTCATCATCTCTTACGTCATACTGGATTTACTTGTCACACTCAAAGCTTTGGCACCTTTGAACCTATTTCTCCTCCATCACTTATGCAAATAATTGATAAACGGTGAGTCATGGTGATGTGTATAGATGTAGGTATGCACATACTGGGTCAATAAATGAACGTGAACAGTTTAACAGTGCATGGATGCATGTAATTCTTAAAGGACAGAGTCTGCATACTTCAGTGACTTGAACAAATATGTTTTCCACTGCAGGTGGAGTAAAATAAAATTAATTCCATGAGAATGCAACTCTGATGGAACAGCATTCAATATAAAATTTTCACAGTGGTTAAATTCAGGTAAATTTTCTAAGTCTGCATGAATTAAAATCCATTTCTAGATGTGCATATTGGTATGAACATGCACACAAATAGTTCACTCAATAACCAAATTTGTGGTCCATAAAAAAAACGCATGTCTAAAGAACAGGTAAATAATTTCTCATGCATGACTGCATTACATGCGACCTGTTAAATAATCTGTGTTATAAGTCAGTTTTAAGAGACAGAAAAATATGTGAACAGATTGCTTTCATTTATCTTAGATTCCTTAGTTATTAAAATGAAATGAGATTGTGATGTGTTTCCTGTACAAGTTATGTTCTGCCACATTTCTGTCTGTTTTTTTCAAGTATAAAGTATCGAAATGATGGAACACCAGGGTCGTGATTTCTACGGATCAGTATGGATGATAATCGTCCCACAAAACCCCTTGTTCTAATTAAAGTGGCCCTTTCATCTGTTCACACTACGAATCTCTAACCCAGTACTTGACTTGAGTGGAAGTGATCTGGCCAGCATACTCAGTACCACACCGGTTACTGGCCATCCAACTTTGCCATCATCTCCTTAATTTGTAAGTGACTGGTTGTCACATTTGCTAGATGGGAATATCATTGATTAACATCTTTTTTAGACACAAGATCCATATTCTGTGATGCCTGTCTGTTATTAACTGTCACCTGTACACACTATGGATGCATGCACATACATATATCAAAAAAGGAGGAAAGAAAAATAACCATGTGCTGGAAATGATATCACTTTATCTCACTGCTGATGCATCTAATTTCAAATATTCATCAGCAGCTATACAGTGATAAGTGCCCTTTTAAAAGAAAGTAGTTGACAGCTGTTATATCAGTAGTCTGAACTGCGGTCAGAGGAAGAAAACTTTCTTTTGCTCTCAATGGCACCATGTTTGAAAGCAGTTTCTGAGTTGACTGGCTTATGTTTATGGCCAAACCCACTGCAGACTGTTCCAGTGCTTTTCCTTTTAACATCTGATACAGTTTTACATCTTCATTACCACAGAAATAGAATCTCTGTTTCATGTGTCAACACATTTCTGTCAGTATTATTTGCACACCAAGAATCTCAGCGGTGAGATCAGACCAAAGAGTTTACAGCAAAGGATAAATCAGGTGCAGGATATCTTTACTCTACCAGGTATGTGATTTGATATGTTGTTTGTCTTATTTACTTTGAGAGTGTTAAGGTCATCAAGGGTAAGGCACCTTTGTTAGAGATGCCCATTTCTGCGACTTCTTTCTGAACAGATTCTCTCCAGAAACTCATTCGGTCATTAGTGTTTATGTGTATGTGTGCACATGTGTGTGCGTGTGTGTGTGTGTGTGTGTGTGTGTGTGTGTGTGTGTGTGTGTGTGTGTGTGTGTGTGTGTGTGTGTGTGTGTGTGTGTGTGTGTGTGTGTGCGTGTGTGTGTGTGTGTGTGTGTGTGTGTGTGTGTGTGTGTGTGTGTGTGTGTGTGTGTGTGTGTGTGTGTGTGTGTGTGTGTGTGTGTGTGTGTGTGTGTGTGTGTGTGTGTGTGTGTGTGTGTGTGTGTGTGTGTGTGTGTGTGTGTGTGTGTGTGTGTGTGTGTGTGTGTGTGTGTGTGTGTGTGTGTGTGTGTGTGTGTGTGTGTGTGTGTGTGTGTGTGTGTGTGTGTGTGTGTGTGTGTGTGTGTGTGTGTGTGTGTGTGTGTGTGTGTGTGTGTGTGTGTGTGGTATAGGTTGCTGCTTGAGCATGAATTTTTAGCATGGACAGTAACGCTGTTTCACACACAATGGTCTGTACTGTATAGTTTCATAAGTTCATTGATTTGTGACAAGTGAAGTCCTAGTGTCTTTCAAGAAAATTGACTGCTGTTGTCTTGCGTTAAAATTTCCTGTGTGTTTGTGGTATCTTTTAAAATGAAGAGACTAGTAGTTTACTACCATGATTGTGAGCCTTGTAATTGAAAGTCTACAACTAAGAAAAAAATGTGATTGACTAAGAAAGCAGTGAACTTCTAACCTTGCTTTTCTGCCATTAAAGTGTTTTACCTCACCTGTTGTGCCCTGTAACATGGGGGTTGCACACCCCATTACTTATATATACTCACACTGAGATTGCCGTATCTCATAGTAGGAGGAATACTCTCAGGTAATACAGTGTCATACTTAGTATACATATTAAGGAATATTCTCTGGTACTCAGATATGGTATATGTATAGCAGAATGCTCTTGGGTACTGCAATCTCAGCCTTAGTATGTTATATAGGAATACTCTGGTCTATGCAGTCTCAGACTTAGTATACATTCAGGGATACTCTCAGGTACTATTGTCTCAGACTTAATAAACATGTAAAGGAATACACTCAGGTACTACCGTCTGAGTCACAGTGCATGTATAGGTACTACAGTCACAGAATTAATAGCAGAGAAATACTCTGAGCTGCTACAGTCTCAGACTTAATATATTTTTTCCTGTTTTTGAAGAGTAGGTCTCATTCATTTGAGGACTCCAGTTGTGATCCTCTCACTTTCAACAGTTAGCCAAGGTGAGCACTTCTTAAGGTGAGAGAAACATCGAGTTATAAATAAGTGTTTGTGTGCATCTGTATGTGCGTGTGTGTGTGTGTGCGTGCGTGCGTGCGTGTGTGTGTGTGTGTGTGTGTGTGTGTGTGTGTGTGTGTGTGTGTGTGTGTGTGTGTGTGTGTGTGTGTGTGTGTACATATATATATATATATCAAATGTTTTTATTATTGTTTAAGGATATTTTAAGGATAGTCGAATTTATACACATATTGGTTCGGCCACTGGTGCATTACAGAGTTGTGACGACAAAGAGATCTATCACAGACTGGAAAACAAAGCCCAAATGTCGCCTCAGGAGACAGAGGTTGTGAAGAGTACCACAGAGTCTTTCAATCTACCTGAGTAACACAGGTGTCCGCACCCTTCATTCTTTTTAGCAAGGAATCTCTGCAACATCTCTAGATGAATCATGAATTTTTGTCCGGAAACTACATATATGGGAACTTTATTCTATGACTGACGCTACAAATCAGATGCGGGGGGGGGGTGGCATTGACAGAGTGATTTATAACCCCCCCTTAATATCACGTGAGTTACACTTAAGGCCTTTATACTGCAGTGGCAGATTGTCAACAAATGAGAGATCCTCATCTATAACAAGATCAACGCTGTTTATAACAGACTCCCTTGTTAATGGTCACTGCTCTGTCAGACAGGGACAACTGGCTTTCCAAAAAATGACAATAGCACATTTACTTTTGTTTAGTGTCATGCTTTTATCTCTACACCAACTGCAGATTATATTCAAATCACTCCGAAGGATCGGCATGCCTATACAGAGATGACAATGCCCCATAGTTTGCAGTCATCTGCAAACTCAGTAACACACAAAAACTTCTCTATTTTAACTGTATATCAGGAAAAACAAAAATGAAATGTTTGTGTTTGAAACCTGTGAGATTTCACTAGACACTTCAGTTGGTAGGGAGAAGCTACAGCCATCTTTACCAAACTGGCTCTATTAGATAGCCAGTTTTCAGTATTAATTGCAAGCTTATTACTTATCTCTATAATGTGTCCATGTAGAATGGTGTCAAATGCTTTGGTGAGATCTATGTAGTCTGGGTGAGTGGAACATCCCTCATCCAAGCCACTCTGACCATGTCAAAAAAGATGGCCATATTGAATAGACATTACTCTATTTTTGAAATATATACTTACTTTTGTTTAGATGCATTTGTTTACCTGTATTTGTCTGGACTGGTGCCAATGTCACAGAACATACTGGTGATGCTGGTGGGTCTAAATATTCAGCATCAACTGTAGATCAACCCTTATATACTGGGACCACTATGACCAAATGCTATATGCTGAGAATGTATCTCATCGAGAGACTGTTCAACAGGGCTAGAAGGGTGGATGCTAGTTTATGCTTAAATGGCATTAAAGGAAACTACTACGAATGTTATTTGGTGCATGAAATTGGTGTTTTTATTTTGCTGGAGATGTTATATGGGCTCTTGCAATTGGTATGTTGATTTTTCAAAGTGTTGCTTCAATTTGATCACAACACATTTGTACAGAGGGAGTGGTGATCACACTTGAATAGAGTAAAGTGGTGGTTATACTTACCAGGGGGGTAAAATTATTACTAGATTTGTTCAAAGGCCTTATTCTCCCAGACATTATTCTACCACTATGCTGTTTCCAAGAGGAAGTCAGCATTTGACAAAACCAATTAAGAAAGGAAAGTTTTCTGCTGCTTGTCTCTGGTATAGTCTTCCTTCATAGCTCACTTCAAAGGTTTAAACCCATTGTCAAATAAAAGGAGTTGGTGGGGGCGGGGTGGAGTTTAGGGGATGTTCACACTATCCTTCTATAATACTGTATTGAACCGGTCAATTTTTTTGTCCTATGAGTCAAAGTGTAAATATTATAAAAGCTTGTCTTAGTGAAGGAACGCATACCACTGCAAATTAAAACACAGGCCAACAAGTAACCAATCTATTTATCTCTCTAATTGAACATATATTTAAAATGTTTTAAGTATATGTTATGCTTAAATTATTGCATCTGATAAAAAGTTTTTGTTGCTTATAATTTTGATGCATGTGTAATTAAAATGTATAAAATTTGGCAAACACAATTACACTTACACTCTCATATTTTCTGTTAGTTATCAGCAATTCATATTGCATTTATTTATTTTATTTATTTATTGTTTATTTTCTTTTGATTATTGGATATACATATTTTATATTTAAAGTGTAATTGACTAAACGTTCATGTGTTATCATATCTTATGCCAAGGAAGTATATTTGTATTTAAAAACACATGTTTGTCTTTGTTACATTTCTTGGAAACAAAAGTACCTAATCAGATCACAGTGATGAAAATGAATAAACTATTTAATTAGTCTGACCTTGTCCTGCTCACTAAGTTGGTATATGAAAGAAAAAGCAAAGCTGGAAGCTGGGAAGGTTAAAATATTCAAATGTGTGCACCTAGTCTGCTAGGAAACAGTCTAATGAGGCACTTACTTTGTCTGCAGAAAATACAATTAAAGTTAAAAATTGAATTAACAAAAACTGTAATGGTGTCAAAACAGTGGTGAGAGACATTGACGAAAACAGCTGCTGTGGTAGTATTAATGAGTTCTGTTCTTCATGGCACTTAATTAAAAACAAAAGTAGCAAGCATAATTAAAAGAAATAAAACACATTACATTCTTAGGTGTTAATAAGTTTATTGTCTAAACACCCAAATGAAAAAACTGTGACAGTTCCAAAAGAAGAAAAAGGTAGTAAACAAGTCATTTGAAGACATACATGCAACATACAAACATTGTACAAATACAATGAATGTCTCAGATAAGAGTTTACAGTAATGTATTTTACAATAAATTACAGTAATGTCTCATATAGTTAATTCCATACACAAAGTAAATGCTACAAGCAACTCTCTTAACTCTTGTTACACCCTGTTTCAACACCAGTATAGCATTCATATGAAGTCTTACTTTACAAGTCAATACAACAGTTGTGCCGTTTTGCACCACTTAATAGTTAACACAATAGCAGAAAAGTGTGTGGTGTACAAATAAGAGTCATTAACTTAGTATCTTGATAAAATCAAAGGGGAACATTTGTAGTCTTAAAGTTAACCCATGTGAAAAAGAAAGACACTAATCTTATGTTCACCAACACCATACCCATTGATGAAAATATATCACAGAAATATTTTAAAGTTTTGTTATTCTTACTTACAAAAGCCAAAAATGATAACGTGTCTACATATTGTTTTTTGTAAAATAAATGCTTTGTACTAATAATGAATATGGAAAATAAAATTATTGTGTTTTTATGAAGGCTTATTATTTTCTCAGGGTGCATTCTTCCCATTGCCTGCCAACCAACAAACTCCCCCATTCTTTCCTTAGTGGTTGGGAATCCCCACATCTGCTAAAATGTGAGCCAACCAGAGGAACTAATTCAGGCAAATATGGGGGAGTTTGTGCTCTTGCACACATTACAGCAATGAGAGCGATTTTTTTACTATAAGTCCCCGACCCCATATCTGGGTGGAGGTGGGGTGACAGGCTACACACATGACTATAGGGACTTACAGCAACCTTCCCCTTCATGTGAATGCTCCCACACAATCACTAATGAGAGATGCCATCAGGTGGTGTCTTGGTGAGCCATAGGATCACTCTCAGGATGCCCATTGCAATGTCCCTGTCCAAGGGTCAGCTATTGTATTCATCCTGCCCACCCCACCTCACCATCTCCCTCAGGAAAGGAATGGCCACTTTCCTCTCTCAGTGCCAGGTTCCCAAAGCACTAATTTAACTTAAGCTACCTAGGCTGTAGTCAGGGCTTTATCCCAGTACACCAACAGTCCTGGCATTTTATGAAGGATTATACTCCAAAATACTGCTGTAAATGTTATGAGTCACAAATGGTACTTTTATATATTCAAAAGACACATTTTATGACAACTACTTTGATTCTGATGACAGTAAAATGTCAAACTTTGTAGAAAAAAGATAAAATGATGTATGTATCATCAAAGTTGTATAAGACATCATTACAATACTTTTCATACCACAGTAATTAAAGGTACCACATTCCCAGTGTTGAGCTGTTTTGTCAGATATTAAAACTGCTGAAGTGTCAAAGTGTCAAAACTATTATTTCCCTGTTTGTTCAGCTTGCATTTCTTGCTTAATAAAAAGTATGGACTTTACTCAGTGCTGAATTAATTAGGAAGAGTAAAAGATATACATCAGTTTCATGTGACACTCATGCTAAAATTTATCTCTGAGGTGTCTTGTCTAGATTTCTCAACACAGAGTAACATCTAAGCTAATAAAAGAAAAGAAAATATGGTGTTGTGTATCCTAAATCCTATCAATGAATTTGTAAGAATAACTGATGGCTGGAAACACTTATATGTAGGTCCTACATTTTAAATCCTAGCAAATACTTTTTAAAATTTCACATGTGGCATAACTCCCAGATAGTGTTAATAATAATATGTTATTTGTTTGCTTTTCAAAGGCACATAACAATCATGATTTAACATCCATCCATGCAAGTTCACCAGTTGTGTCTGACTTGTAGGAAGACTCCTTGTAGATCCTCCACCATCCATGGACACACACACACACACACACACACACACACACACACACACACACACACACACACACACACACACACACACACACACACACACACACACACACTCCACACTCACACCCAGGGAGAATGTAGAATTATTAGTTAACCTACCACAACTCCTTTGGAGCTGAGAGGAAACTTGCATACTCTGAGAAAATCCATGCAAACACAGAGAGAACATGCAGACTCCACAAATAAGTCACCCCAGCCAAGAATCAAACAGGGGAACATCTTGGTGCAAGATGATAGTGTTTAACCACTGAACCCCTGTGTACCCAATTTAACATCACTTTTTCTTTTTATGATTATTATTATTGTTGTTATAATTTTCAGGTTTTCAGACCTGCGGACCTCACTAAGGAAAATAGACTGTACTCAGCTATGTTTGTTTGTGGACGGAAAGAAGGACGAGACAAATAAGAAGCATAGCAATGCTCCAGGCCATTCCAACCTTTATAGGAACTGGAAAATGAAACAAAAACGTAATATTACAACCTTTTAATCTGGGCATTCAGGTAATAGTGGAATTGTGATACCACATTGTTTAGGTTTTATTGCAATGTACTGAAAATGAACTGATGGAGTAAATTACATTATTTACGACATATATAGTTAACCCATTAACTTTGGTTACTTTTGTATGTTATTACTTTTCTGTTTAAGATGGATGATGTCTAAATATACCCTTTAGATTCTGTGTAAAATAAGCAGATAAAAAGATATTGAGAAAAAAACTTCATGTATCTACAAATGTATAAGAATGGGATCTGTACTGATCCCCGAATGACAACATCACTGAATCACTAACGGCCAGGCATACTTACGCAAAAGTGCTTTTCACCGAAGAAGCACTTTCTCGTAAGTATGCCTGTTGTAGAGGTTGTACTATGGTGTGGATAAGGGAAAATTTCCTTTTCCCCACTGTAGTGCGATCTCGGAGTGAGAATATTAAAGTAGGGGGTGGGGGCTGCAGGGGGGCAAAAACATTAATTTAATGTTTTCTTTTTTTTTTTTTTGTTTAACACACTTTAGTGAAAGTGCTTTTTCGGTGAAAGAGCTTTTGCTAAAGTGTGTTCAGTGATAGTGGATTCGGACTGTTGAACTTTCATTCAACAGTTCTAGATCCATAAGAATATATTCCATGCAGCAAAGTGTGACAAAATGTAGCCTTATAAATCTACTCAGGAACATGTCAGTGTGACCTTTGTAGCAAGTTATACATTTTGTCTTGCATAGTTACAATCATTATAATCCATACACATGAGGGTAAATGGTAAAATATTCTCAAGCACGAAACCTAACATCATAGCTTAAATTGCACTTCATACACTAGATGAAGTATTTTCAATATATGGATCAAAATGCAACAATTCAACAGAGTTAAGAATATGTTTTGAAAAATGCCAAAATATACCTAGACATTTTTTGTATTTTGTAAAATGTAAATCTCATTTTGATAGAATTGTCTATTGAGCCCTTTTATAAATGTGGATTGGAAACTGTTTTCAACTCATTTTGGAAGGTGATATTCTAGAAGGGTTTTAGCTTCTTCTTCTCCAGTCAGGTTATGATTAAATCGCACTTCCCATATAATTTACATAGTACCTGGAGCTCAAGATGAGAATTTAGCTGATGTAAAGGGGTAACTTATATATTCTGTTGCTCTGTGTTATTTTGTATTTAAACTACAAGTGTGGGAAATACCATGGGAATGCATGCCTAGGTTTCTGAAGATACTCTAGGGCCAGTAGGCAAGTAAGAACCTTTGATACTGTGACTCTATGAACCATTCAGAATTGGAGAATTCTGGAATTAATGCACAGACTTGATGTTTATACAACTAATAGACTCATTCATCTGCTACTTGCTGCACGGGCAGTGCAGGCTGAAACGGAAATCAGTGCCACCAGATGAATGGCCAGGAAAGGATGGATGGCCTAGCAACCATCCCCACCAGACATACCACTTAACTGTCAAGATTTGTACAGAAGGTACAGATTTTAGCCTCATATTTTTGGTCTGTCCCTTATAAAATTTGTGGTTTTCAGGCAAACCATTGAGGACTGAAGTCACTAAATACTGACATAAATTAGAATTTCAGATGTCATACCCCTCTGAATATGCACGTTAATGCAAAACCTGTTATTTTAGCAACTTTCTAAGTTTGTAAGAGCATGATTTAAAATCTGTCCCTATTTTTGGGACTTTGTCCCCCATTACTTTTGGCTTTGTCCACATTTCTTGCATTAAGAGGTTAAGAGGTATGTTACCAGATCTACTACAAGTGCTCACATGCATGCTAGTTGCTTACAACAAAGTTGCTCTCTGCCACTTTCTCAACAAGGCAAGTGCCCAAACTCTCACTAGCCCAGTCATACTTAACTACTTAATCCTTCCAACATCCACCCCTGCTAAGCTGTATATCCCTACCAGAGCCCTAACTCTCACCTAGTAGCTTACCCGAGTTCTGACTCACTACCCATAAAACTCTAACCCCCTCCCTCAATCTAAAATCTCTAATCATTACCTAAATCTAAAACTTCACTCCCATTTCCTAATCCTAAAGCCCCTGCTTGTTCCCTAAATCTAAAACTCCAATTCACTTCCCTAAACCTAAACTGATTGCTCCTTAACTTTAAATTCCTCTCATATTCCCTAAATCTAAAACTCCCCTGCCACTCCCTAACCTTAAATGTCCTTCCTGCTCCCAACCCCAAAACTCATCTCCTGCTACCGAACCCAAAACTTCATTCTTGCACCCCAGCCACAAAACTCCCCTCTAGTCCCTAAAATTAAATTCATATCCCGATCGCTAACTGAAACCATAATTTACACTCACACTTCTCCCACCATACCTCTAAACCTCTTAGCACAAGAAATCCGGACAAAGCCATAAATAATAGTTGGAGAAAGACCCCAAAGTAGGGGCAATTCTTAAATATTGCTCTTATAAACTTAGAAAGTTGATAGAATAACAGATTTTGCATTAGCATGAATTTCTGAAGGGTGTGAAGTCTGAAACTCAAATGTCTATCATTATTTTCTGACGTCAGTCCTCAATAATTTGCCAGAAAACCAAAAATTTTATAAGGAACAGACCAAAAATATTAGGCAAAAATCTAGACAGTTAAAGGGTTTGCCTGCCACTCTTTCTCCACAGCTGTCACACTTACCTGATATGTTCCTGTAAGATACAGCATCTGCTTACTACAACTTGCATTCAAGTTTGAGCTCAAAGTTACAGGATGTTAAAGTCCCTGCATTTGACACAGTGATCTTTGAGCACCCGGATTCAGGTGATTGTAGTAGAACCATCCCTGCTTATTGCTTAAGACAGACAGGAAAGCATCATGATGGACATTTCAGTGGTGCTGGGGTTCGCATTCTGCCTCTTGGCAGCATGGTTTGAGTTTCAATTTTGACTGCTGGCTCTTGTCTATGTAAAGTCTACATGCTGTGACTGTCTACATTTATTTTTTGGGGGGTATTCTGTTTTTTTTCCACAGTCTTCTAAAAACATACCTGTTGATTAACTTGTCTGACTTCTACCTTAAATATTGTATTTATAGTTGTGCTTGTGTCTTGCGCCATTCACTGCATCAATTAACAAGTTCAATAAATGGCAGTCAGAGCCCTGATAGAGCCTGCAGGTCATCATGATCAATTGGATTATCTGCAATTGACAGAGAGATATGTTTTAAATGATTCGTGCCATAGCACTGAAGCCTACAAAAATAAATTTACTAGAAACAAAGCAATATGATCAAAGCTGTGCAATCAAATGATAAAAATCAGTTTTAATGAAAACATTAGAAAAAAAACACACGCAATGAAAACCTATGTTGCACAAAGGGCAGTAAGCTCCCTCAGCAAATGCCTTGTAGGGGGTTTACCCACCCCACACACCAATTTAGTTAAATATACTCACTCTACAGTTTCATAACTTGGGAAAATGTGCAAAGATCTCCTCTAGCAAAACTCTATGTCATGGTGCCCAGCTAAAAAAAAACCCTAAAACCAAGAAAACAGAAATGCAACCACAGTCTGAGTAGTCTAAAATCACAAAGAACTATATAAAGAAAACTAAGCACATACATAGCCTACCCAGAGCCCTAACACTTAACCTAAAAGTACAACCTGATCCTTAATCCTAACCACAAACAACATTCCGTTGCCCTAACCTTATAAGTCGTAGTGATTCCCTGACCCAAATCACAAGCCTTGCATCCTAAACATAAAATTCCCAGCTGCTCCCTAAACCTAAACATCTCAGTCACTCTCTAAACCTAAAACTTCCAGTCACTCTCTAACCCTAATCCCCAACTCTGCTTCCTAAACTTAATCTTAAATCTCACTTTCTAAAGCTAACCTCCAAAATTGCTCTCTAAACCTAAAACTCTGTTTGTCTCTAAACCTAAAACTCTTTGACACTCCATAAATCTAATCCAAACGTCACTTTGTGGCCCTAACTCTAAAACTCTCAGTCTTTAACGCTGACTGCAAATTCCACTTCCTAGTCCTAATCCTAAATCTCCCGGTCACTCCTAAACCTGACCACTAAAGCTCCCACTCATTCAGATTCCTTCCCTAAAGCAGTTGTACTTACATTGCTCAAACTCAATGGCATGCTGAAGGTAAATCCACCAAAGTGTTGATTACTAATGTGTTGCGTTTGTTCCTGTCATCTTCTTTGGGCTTTGATCATATGCCTTCCAGTGAGTTGACCTAAATTTTTTTTTAAACTAAAAGTAGATAATTTCCAGGAGTCCCAATGGAGTTCTTCTCAGATTTTTAAATTAAAAAACTGCAGGACTACTGAAACTGCAACATTCCCTAAATAAGTTATGGAAGGGATGGACTGGCACATTTGGCTGGGAGAAGAGATTTTACAATTCCCTTGCAAATAACTGGCTTCAGACGAGATGTTTGTAATCGCAGATACATTTTCTTGCCCTGTCTAGTAACAAATACTGTGTAACTGCCTGCAGAAGAAGTAGATCTTCAATACTTTGAGGCTACTATAACACAAAGAATCAGTATACGAGCTTGTAGCTTTGACTTTCACCTTTGAGTTTTTTTTTTTTTTCTTTTATCCTTTCTGTTTGTCAACTTTCAGGAAGCTACTATTTCATAGTAGAATCATTTCTATAGTAGGGATAATAGAGCAATAACTGTGGGCAGTGCTAGAGGTGTGACCTAACCGTGGGCAGTGCTACAGCTGTGGCCTAACCATGGGCAGTGTTACAGCTGTGACCTAACCGTGGGCAGTGCTACAGCTGTGGCCTAACTGTGGGCAGTGCTACAGCTGTGGCCTAACCGTGGGCAATGCTACAGCTGTGGCCTAACCATGGTCAGTGCTACAGCTGTGACTTAATCATTGGCAGTGCTACAGCTGTGACCTAACCGTGGGCAGTGCTACAGCTGTGGCCTAACTGTGGGCAGTGCTACAGCTGTGGCCTAACCGTGGGCAATGCTACAGCTGTGGCCTAACCATGTGCAGTGTTACAGCTGTGGCCTAACCCTGGGCAGTGCTACAGCTGTGGCGTAACCATGGACAGTGATACAGTTGTGGCCTAACCATGGGCAGTGATACAGATGTGGCCTAATCGTGGGCATTGCTACAGCCATGGCCTAACTTTGGGCAGTGCTATAGCTGTGACCTAACCGTGGGCAGTACTACAACTGTGGCCAAGCCATGAGCAGGGCTACAGCTGTG